>NC_089752.1:114492956-114502956 GCF_040412425.1 Macrobrachium rosenbergii
ATATATATATATACATACATACATATATATATATATATATATATATATATATACACTGTATATATATATTTAGATTTTTTAATTACACTTGCATCGAATTGGGTTTCTGGAAATAATAATAATAATAATAATAATAATAATAATAATAATAATAATAATAATAATAATATAAGCAATTAAAATCCTAATGCTAGCAATAATAGCAACTGAAGCTGTCGGCACAAGCATCACCAAAAATCCCACGTAACAGAATTCCGTGGAAACCCGATGCAATCGCGTCCACTTTTCTTTGACGTCGTCGCGGGAGGTCCCCAAACCAAAGATAGCTCGGCTATATATATGTACGTATTTGGAAAAACGCCAGAGGAGGAAAACCGATCACATTTTTCGTTCCGTTCTCCGTCTCTCCCCAAAAAAAAGCTCTAGACAAAGCCGGATGACTTTCGGTCATCTGACTGGCGATGCTATTGTTACGTGTTGTGACAATTTCAGCCGATTGTTTTTTTCCAAATAGAATTTTGCCAGTTAGGATTGTTTTATTGTTATTATCACCGTTTTACTGGAATAAAAATGTATATATATTGATCAATATGAATCGATGGCAGAATTGTAATTTCCAGGATTAATAAAAAAACAAGTAAAAAATGAGCCGAAGTTTCTTCGGCGCAATCGAGTTTTCTGTACGGACGTATAATCAAGGCCCCCCGAAAATAGATCTATCTTTCGGTGGTCTCGGATAATGCTGTTTGAGCCGCGGCCTATGAAATTCTCAGCTGATAGTGGTGGCCAGTCCTATATCGATGCCAGAAGCACGATTGAGGCAACTTTAACCTTAAATAAAATAAGAAAAAATAAACTACTGAGATTAGAGGGCTGCAATTTGGCATGTTTGATGACTGAAGGTTGGGTGATCAACATACCAATTTGCAGCCCTCTAGCCTCAGTAGTTTTTAAGGTCTGAGGGCGGACAGAAAAAAGTGCGGACGGACAAAGCCATTACAACAGTTTTCTTTTCAGAAAACTAAGAAAACTGAAGAGTACTTGAAGAGAAAGGTAAACCACATACCACAAATAAAAACATTAATGTAATTGGTTCCTCGTTGTTTTCTACATAGAAGGTAGGGAGATAAAAATCCTCACAAGGCTACACCCCATAAATATCCCAAGAAAAGATAATAAGATAATAAGATAATCGTTCGTGCACTGTTCGTACTTAAACTAGCAAGGTTTCAGTAATGACAATAATCATAATTACGTGCTTATCAAGAAACATTTCCCTCTGAGGTAATTCAGTGCTGAAACGGTAATTGAGAGGAAAAAGCTTTGAAAGGTATAACAGGAGGATTTCATTGTTAGGAGAGGGTGGAAAGTAAGATGGAAGAAAGAGAATATGATTGGAGGTACAGTAAAAGGAATGAAAGGGGTTGCAGCTAGGGGCCGGGGGAACGCTGCAAAAACCTTAAGTAATGCCTGCAGTGCTCAACTCGAGAGGACTGACGATGCTACCCCACAACGAGAGAGAGAGAGAGAGAGAGAAAGAGAGAGAGAGAGAGAGAGAGAGAGAGAGAGAGAGAGAGAGAGAGAGAGAGAAAAGTATATAATTTAGCGGATTTATTTCGGAGAAATGCGCTCACAACTGCGAGACAATACTATTGTCTGTGGGTGAGAAGAAAGTTGCCGGAATTGTGAAAAGAAATGTCAAAAGACAAACCTTTTGTCCGCTGCGACGAGAGAGAAAACAAAGGATGTTTGTGGTTGTCGGGCCGCTTTTAAGGTCTGATAAAAGGTAAATCACCTTGTTTTATCGTGAGAGAGAGAGAGAGAGAGAGAGAGAGAGAGAGAGAGAGAGAGAGAGAGAGAGAGAGAGAGAGAGAGAGAGAGAAAGAGAGCTTTTTTAAATTTACAAAACGTTGTATCGGGTTTCCAATCTGGAAACCCCTTACTCGTCATAATATTCATAATTCCAAGGTTATTCTATGAACAGTCACGAGCTGCTGCTTGTCTTCCTCTCTCTCTCTCTCTCTCTCTCTCTCTCTCTCTATATATATATATATATATATATATATATATATATATATATATATATATATATAAAATATATTATATATGTATATATATAATTTATATATATATATATATATATATATATATATATATATATATATATATATATGTATGTATATATGTATAGAGAATTACATATAGAAAACCGAGACTTTCCACTGATATTTCAATAGTAGATGAAAACAGCGATTTACAGTTTGTTCTGCAATTGCGTTCAGGAGAGCTTTCTAGTTAAATGTCGCATCAGCCATATCAGTCGTTGGTGCAGCCATCTTGTGTAGACTGTGACGTGATGAGGCGAAGGTAATAAAGTGCATTGATCAGTAGTAGGTACAACCTTGCTCGAGGTCTGAAAATATATTACTTCCATTGAATGACCTGTTACGGTAAGTGGTAACTGTATCATGTACTTTTTAGATCGATGTTCTAAGTCCTTTGTTTATTTCTGATGAGAAAATTGAAATATCTGAAAAATCTGGGCTAAATCGAAGTACACGACAAAAAACGGTCGAAATTAGGTTAGTACAGCACGTAATCCTGATCACAGAATGTTTTACTCCTTTCTTCATTGGTTTGCTATTTCTCGCAAAATTTTTTATGAAGTATAGTTTTGCGTATTATGAGAAAATAGAATAAAAACTACTGGAGTACAGGAGGACCACTTGATGTCATTCGAAATGTTTACCTATACGTTATAGCCCCTGAATGGTTTGTTTAAGTCTTGCTCTGGTCCAGTGGAGGAAATACATAAAATATTTTTTCATGTAAACATCTTTTTCTCACCGGACCGACTTCCTGTGGCAGCCGAACTGTGATTATGGTTTAGTTACTGGTATGAGTATTAAGTTTTCATTTCCTAACCTAACCTAACCTAACCTTGTCCTGGTCCAGAGTTTCTCACCGGACTGAGTTCCTGTGGGAGCCGGCCTGTGATTATAGTTTTGATACCTGTAAAAGTATTAAGTTTCCATTTCTTTTGTGTAGATTACCTCGATCTGCCTTATTCAAAGTTAAATATTACAGTTCCTCCTAAGTTTCGATTTTGTCATTGCCAGGTAGTGCGGGAAAAATCTGAAAGGTCTTTAATGGTTTCCGATACGACGATACCCAGGACTTCTGAAATTAGGAAAATCACAAGAGAGACAGATAGCGTGTTGTAGAACCAGACATGGGGGACGTTTTTTCTAATTCGTGATCAGCGTCCGAATGAACCCAGAATATTTAAACTGTGCCTTTAAGATTTTAGCCAAATAGTTTGCCAGACCATTTTTGGGTGGTCCGAAGAGTATATACATACACACACACACACACACACACACACACATATATATATATATATATATAATCAATTAATCAATCAGTAAGCTACAAACGTCCATTAATATCCAATTCGCTCTACTTCGGAAATAATATATTTTCATATATGTCACCGAAAGGGAATTTTTTAGTTGATAATAAATTCGTCGTCTCGTGGCCTCGAACCAGCGAAGACAAGAACTCAGGACTACAGTGGACGCAATTTAACCCACGCGGCCAGCAAGCGAGTGTTAAATTGCGTCCACTGTAGTCCTGAGTTCTTGTCTTCGCCGGTTCGAGACGACGAATTTATTATCAACTAAGAAATTCCCCTTCGGTAACATATATGAAAATATATTATTTCCGAGGTAGAGCGAATTAGATATTAAGGACGTTTGTAACACTGATTGAATATGAATCACGGTGATGTGATAAAAAAAAGTCATATATATATATATATATATATATATATATATATATATATATATATATATATATATATATATATATATACACTTCGGACCACCCAACGGTAGTCTGACGAATTATTTGGCTAAAATCTTTAAGGTGTAGTATAAAGATAAAGATTCCGAGTTCATTCGGATATCTATCTATCTATCTATCTATCTATCTATCTATCTATCTATATATATATATATATATATATATATATATATATATATATATATAATATATATAATATATATATATAAACATCAACATCAAAGACAAACCGAAGGAACTTTTGTCGATAACAATGAAGCCAGTTACCACAGAAACAAATGATGAACGTATTACGTTTGGGACGGATAACCAAATACATCCAGAACTGCGAAGGCTACCGCAAGACTACCAAGCGACCTTCAGCTGAATCAAAGGCGTAAGACGAGATGAACATAATTACTGGTTCAAGGCAAGAAGGAATAAATGGCGAGGGAAGCAATTAACACTAATGATGTATTGTGTATCCTAATAAACGTCCGATCGAGGAGGAGATTGGTTTAATAATGGGGAGATTGCTTTTGCCATTCACGGGAAGAACGCGAGGCATGCCAGATGTTGCGCCATTGGCCGAAGTTGCCCCGTTATCATACGCAGCATGAACCTGCCAGTTTGCGACTCCGAAATTAATGGAATGCTTAACTTGTGAAC
The DNA here is from genome assembly GCF_040412425.1 of Macrobrachium rosenbergii. Lineage (NCBI taxonomy): Eukaryota > Metazoa > Arthropoda > Malacostraca > Decapoda > Palaemonidae > Macrobrachium > Macrobrachium rosenbergii. Next base: position 114,497,469 of record NC_089752.1, read on the forward strand.
TTATGACTGAGTGTGGGTATTTGGAATATATATGGTAGCGCAGCAAGGCTGCTTTTGAAGTATCTATCTATCTGTCTATCTATCTATCTATATATATATTCATATTTATATATTTATATATTATATATAATATATATTATATATATTGTATATAGATATATATATATAATTATATATTACATAGATATATATAATATACATAATATATTATATATATATATATATATATATATATATATATATATATATGCTGTGATTTATAATAAGGAAAAAATCATATGTAAATTGAAAAGAAAAAATAAAATCTTAATAATATGAGTTCCTTTTCCTCGAACATTCTTGCAGTGTGTGTGATGGTGACTGAGATGAGCTAAAATGATAGCTCTGTTATTTCCTGCGTCTGATAAAAGCACAATCATTTATTATTGATAAATCTATGTTATTCACTTTATTTCAAACTGACTTAACAAGTGTCGCCACTGGATACATGGTTCCAATACAAAGTATTGATCCCAAGCGGTATAAGGAGTTGTGTTTAATATTAATTTTGAGCAAGGCTGAGTTAGACCCTCTGAGTCTATATTTTATATATTTTTTATAGAAACAATAAATAAATTAATTGACTCATTTATCCGTCTATCTATCTGCCTATCTACCTCTGTTATTTCACGAACCAGCAGGATCTGAAGAAGGTGAAGCATTAAAGTTATACAATCTTTTAATATTCTTTCTTTCTCTACTCAACTCCCTTCCCGCTTGCTGTGCTGACACCATTACGACGATCTCCAAGCCATACAAAACTTTTTTTTGCCCTGAAGCAAATTGAAATTTGTATGGGTCTTTTACAATCAGCCGTTATTTGAAAGACTATATTCCTCACAGGACCTCGAGGATTATGGCGTTCTATTTTCTCAGTCCTTTCATAGCAAGCAACCGGTCAGAAAAGGGAACGTTTGAGTGCACAAACTCGGTCATAATTTTCTGGTGCTCAGCAAAGTGTATGTGTATCCTGAGCAATTTGTTTTCCGTCGCGATTCAGCCGAAGTCGTAACGAAGTACGGTAAATAATAATCCTTTTGATCACATTCCGTTTTCATTTCCTTGACCGTAGAAAACTCGTGATTATACACAGAGAAGCTTTCTTATGACTCGATTCCTCATTAGGATAATAATTTTCACGTGATTAAAAATTCCATGTTGGTTGCAGAGTGCGTTTAGTTTTCTATCTATCTATCTATCTATATATCTACCTATCTATCTATCTGTATAAGTAATATATATATTAATATATAGCATACTATTTTTTGCATACACACAAATACAAACATAAATAAACACACACACATACATACATACATACATACATACATACATACATACTTTCGATTTTCTGTTCCATAGTCGTCAACAGGGTACTGTGTGTGTGTATTTGTATTGTGTTTGCATGTATGTATGTAAGTATGTATGTATGTATGTACGTATGTATGTATGTATATACACCCATTAGTACATTCGGAAGGTATCACAAACGTCCTTGTACACTGATGATTAAAAAAAAGTAACCATAGAATTGATTTTCAAATTAGCATTGATAACCAATGAAACTGCATTCAGCTGAACAACCTTGAACTCTGAACTGAAGGGTGACCTATATTTCCCGTTTCCGGGAACATTCATTATAACAATGACACTCATTACAGGTTTTTGAATTGGAATCAATTAAATTGGTCATTGAAATTCACTAGTCGGCTTGGACAGATAGAGAATTACTCACTAATCAGTGCTTCCCGAAGCAGGCAGACGATATTTTTTGTTGTCTGAAACAATTGTAATGGTGTTTCAGTTCTCTCTCTCTCTCTCTCTCTCTCTCTCTCTCTCTCTCCCTGTGTCACACTGTTCGGTACAAAAAACAGTGAATCGTTCACTTCCTTAACTCCACTTTGCAGACAGCGATCATAGAACCGGAATATAACTGGCCTTCCATCAACTGCAGATACGTAGATATTTTCACCGTGACATCTATGACAGCAGCGGGTCTTCAGCTTATCCTTTAATATCTAGAATTTAATCCACAGGCCTCAGTTGGTTATCATCTTGGTTCCATGAATTCTCTCACCTGCTCAACACTCATGAAGTTATCACCTACAGCTCTTAACGGATGAAAGGAAAGGTTTCTTAAATCTATACAAATTCCATTGTGATCATGGTAAAATTTTCAAAGAACTGGTATCGTTCATTATACCCGAAATGTACTTACACATGTTGGGAACATGTTGGCGACAGAAGACCTTAACAACAATGAATATAACAGTAGTTGGAGGGTGTGGGGAGAGAGAAGAACATTTTCTAGAATCTGGGATAAATGACATTAATAGTAAAAGTGGAAAATATGTTATAGATTCGTACAATAGAAGCTATACGTCCAGGGGCAATGAAATTTACACAAAAAGTGTGGTGAATGACCTTGTGTCGGAATGGAGACAGACTAGTTAAAGAACTAACATATAAATTTACCTGTCCCATGAAACCTAGTCTTAATATTCGTATATTAACTGGACAGACTATGATGACTCTCAAACGTCATTTACGCTCACTTCAGGAACACTGGCGACGTCAAGTGTGACACTGTGATTCCATACCATGAAAGAGCAGCAGTTCCCTGAGGTGTTAAAAACAAAATCCCTAAAAAACAAACCGTCCCGTCATCAATAGACTTATGCGACCCTTTGACCATCAAAAGAAAGAATAGAATAGAATATAGAATTCAGTCCCAAGGCCAAGGCTGGGACCTAAGAGGTCATTCAGCGCTGAAAGGGAAACTGACAAGGAGAAAAGGTTAGAAAGGCGTGGCAGGAGGAAAACCTCTCGGTTGCACTATGAAACAATTGTTAGGAGTGGGTTGAAAGTCAGATGGCAGAAAGAGAATATGAACAGCCATCAAAAGAAAAAACTTCGCTATGAAATGATTGCCTAGCCGGATCTTTGGTTTACAAAGGCAATTGCAAACAAACGACGCCATTAAAGGTAGTGAAACGCCTATTTTTTTTTTGGCAAGATATCATCGCAGAATGTTCACTTGAAAGTATCATCAAGAAGTTTTATGCAAACGCCTTCGAAAAACGTGATTCTTAACTAAGAGCCAACGATTCGGAATTAAATTTTCGTTTGAATCTCGTCTGTGTGTGCATATTCATGTCTGTATGCACACACACACAAACACATACACATATATATGCATACATAGTTGCAAATAGTATTCCCTTTGCAGATGGTCGAAACAACTGAAAGGAATCGAAATTAACGAATTCGTATCGTAACTTAATTAATGGGAATTTCTTGTCTCGAAGAAGCGTATATTTTTGGAAAAAGTCATCACTTTTGTGTGTGTTTGAAGACAGGGCACGTGTGTGAAGACAGGGCACATGTGTGAAGACAGGGCACGTGTGTGAAGACAGGGCACGTGTGTGAAGACGCCAGTTATTAATGACAACTGACAAGATCAATCTCCTAAAAAGAAAAAATACTTTTGCGCATTTCCGATTCATTATAAATTTTTATTCAGAGCAAACAGTCCTCGAATACACTTTAGGGAGAGACTTGATATCCATCTGTGGCACGCTGTAAAAAAGGAAATGCGAATTGAAAGGTTTCTTTTCAGCGGATAATTACCAGAAATCCTTTGGAGAAAAGGGCTTTAATCATGCTCGATGAGACGCCGTCTGAAAAGGCTGTGGACTGAAACTGCTTGGACGAGTTCTCTGATTTCAGAATTCCGAAACAAAAGGTGAATTTTTAAAATGTTTTATGGCTTTGTGCCCAGAGGCGTCCATGACGTTCATCCATCTAATCAAATTTTATCTCCGGTGTCGAAAGAGGATTGTTTTCCTGGGAGCTGAAATTGAATTTTAGAGCAATGAATATTAAACACAAAATGAATACAAAGAAACTCGAAAGCAACATGAGACTGTGTGGACCCTTGAAGATGGCGCGCAGAAGGGCTTCTTCTATCCGCAAACCAAGGGGAATCCGTATCTATCTAGAATAGAAATGCGTTTTATGGCTTCTAGTTCTTAAGATTTTGATGGGTTTAATCATGGAACAGAAATGGTTTCTTGTCAGAAACACGGGCGTCTGAAAATTGGCTTTTGGGAAGCATGTAGCCGTAATTGAAATCTAAGGCCCTACTTACCTTGCGTGATTAACCTGGTCATAAAGGTAAACCCCTATTCCCTTTCGTATTGAGAATATTCCTTCACGAATATTAGATTATACATTGTATGCTTAAAAAAATATACGTGGATTTCTTTAAAATCAAGACATACTTTAGAAATAACTTACTGAAAATTATCTAATGTTGCTACTTTCACATCAGAAGAAAATGTCTTATATGATTTTTATGATTAACTACCTCGCATCGGAATCGAACTGTTTACAGCGCGTCACTCAAGGCAAACTGAAAGCGGCATCCTCCCAGCGAGATCTCTTGAAAAGAAAGTAAACACATAATGAAACTCGTTTGGATAATTATTGCAACACCAAGGACATCGTCAAGTATAAAATGCGCCTGCGCCGATACGCGTTGAAGTGGCTGACAAATCTCAACGATTTGATGTCGTTTTTCCGAATGACAAAAGCACTCTTCAGACTCTCTTAGATTTTTTCATACGATGGGAGATTTCATTTCCTTCTGTCCTGTGTCCTCTCGTCTCACAATGGGAAAAGACAGGAAAGTATCTAAACAAATACCTTGATACAAACAAGTAAAAAATACACAGAAGTTTCTTCGGCGCAATCGAGTTTTCTGTACACCGAAAACAGATCTATCTTTCGGTGGTCCAGGTATAATGCTGTACGAGCAGCGGCCCATGAAACTTTAACCACGGCACGGTGGTGGCCTGGACTATATCGTTGCCAGACGCACCATTATGACTAAACTTAATCTTAAATAAATGGAAGCTACTAAGGCTAGAAGGCTGAAATTTGGAATGTTTGATGATTGGAGGGTGGATGATCAACATACCAATTTGCAGCCCTCGAGCCTCAGTTGTTTTTAAGATCTGAGGGCAGACAAAAACAAGTGCGGACGGACAGACAAAACCGGCACAATAGTTTTCGTTTCAGAAAACTAAAACGTGAAAAACGTAAATAAACTTTCACTGTAAAACGAATGAAAAACCTTTTTCATACCACTCCATTGGCGTGATTTTGCTACAATTGAAAGTAATTGGGAAATATGGCAGCATTTCACCGAATGTTAGTCGCGCATAGTAATCAAAAACGCCGAGATACGGGTTAAAACATTAATTAGCTGATAAGTAAACAAAAAGCTAAAAGTATCTAAGTATCTTTGTATTTGTACACATAAATACTTGCCATTACTACTGTACTACTTGTATGAAGAGTGTCTAAATGAAAGGATATATAATCATAATGGAGCAAGAATAAGGAAGTCTTCTTCTTCTTTCGACCTTCTTAGTCTCACTGTATA
>NC_089752.1:114507956-114517956 GCF_040412425.1 Macrobrachium rosenbergii
ATATATATATATATATATATATATATATATATATATATATATATATATATATATATATGTATATGCATATATATATGCATATATATATATTTATATATACATATACATATACCTATATATATATATGTACTACCTATCTATATATATGTAAGGATATATGATTCTATTGAATTCGATACTTTTACCCCAATTATAAGAGAATCTTAAATGAAGAGTGAGAGAGATACTGTAATGATTTCGGAATTCAAATAAGAGATTGTGGCTTTTCTCCTACAGCCTGTTTTTTTTTGAGCTGACAGAAAATATCTACAGCAGATATCATTCGAGGTTTTACCTTGCTTCTGATTGGTCGATGTATTACATAAAGTAATATTCTCTGAGGGTTAAGTCGCCTCTTTTTTAAAAAAATGTCAAATCCCATTTAATCTTACGACCACCTCGCCAAGAGAATCTATGTGAACTTTCAGTAATCTTTTAGTGGAGCCTGTGTCATTTTCGAGATTACTTCTGGGACTAGTCAATGTCTAGATGGTGGGTGGAAGACTGTCTAGATGGTGGGTGGAGGACCTCAGAAAAGGAGGGAGTGAAATCTTAGAAAATGGATTCGGAGGTCAAGGAATTCTTAATCAGCTTAAGCGTCTGACCTGAAAAAATCCTTCAAAATAACTTTACACGCCATTACAGGCTCGGCATACACTTGAAGCTTTATAAAACATATTTCATGCACGAATTTAAGAACAGTCCTATAAAATTAATTCCATGGGAAACAGTTATCTGATCCAACGAAAGGGAAAGTATTTATGAACCAATGGGGTTGGGGCACTCATCTTAAAATGATACAACAAACACTGAAATTTAGTTATGGAAATAAGTCAATAAACGATATTTTTCTTCTATGCACCTTCACTTTCAGAAATGTTTTCCTTCCTGCCATTTTAATATCGAGTTGTATTACCTCGTTGACTCTGTGCTCTATTGTGAAACTGAAGTTAGGATGAAAATGATTGATGGAAGTTAATAAACTATGAGTTTTCCTCTGTTAAAAGTTACTAGCGTACCATCCACGATTTGTTTATTGAATTTTGTACCCCAGAGAAATTGATCTATTAATTGTTCTTCCAAGTAACGCACGATGCTTCCTGAAGACTAAAGTTTTCAACTTTGGAAGACAAACAAATTCTAGACTAGAAACAAGCTACACGAATTATCATCCATCTGCAAAATCTCGATCAGTTACCTTCTTTCGCTTTGCAGTCGTCATCACTGTCATATCTTAACGAGATAAATAAAAATAATCGAAATTACTCTACTGCTTACAAACATTGAGAATATCCATTTCGCCGGTACTGACATGCGCATTAAAATTCGCGGTCGACGCATACGAGAACAAGTAAAAAATGTGCCGAAGTTTCATCGGCGCAATCGAGTTTTCTGTACAGCGTATAATACTGTATGAAATTCTCACCCAAGGCCCACGAAACTTTCAGCCACGCCCCGGTGGTGGCCTGTGTTATTGGCAGCTACAGCGGTGCCAGACGCACATTATGACTAACTTTAACCTTAACTAAAATAAAAACTACTGAAGAGGCTAGAGGGCTGCAATTTGGTATGCTTGATGATTGGAGGGTGGATGATCAACATACCAATTTGCAGCCCTCCAGCCTCAGTAGTTTTTAAGATCTGAGGGCGGACAGAAAAAGTGTGGACGGACAGACAAATAGCCATCTCAATAGTTTTCTTTAACAGAAAACTAAAAAAAGCACGATTGACACGTTACTGAAACACCAAAAACATGAAATCGCGTAATAAAACTAACGTTGTCAACTCAAGGCAAATTGCGAAAATGAATTTCAGCGATATAAAATGGGGACTTGCATTGGAGATCAGCTTACCTTAAAAAACCTAAAAAGCAAAAGTACTAGTTTGTTATTTTCTTTTTTTTATTTATATTCATATTTTTATTTGTATTTTATATTCATTATTATTTATATCTACATTTTTGTTTTTATTTTTAGTTATTTTTATCTTATTAGTAAACAATGACCACGCTCTTCCCTGGAAGGTTGGGGTGGGGGAGCCATCAGGTGAACTCATCACATCACCTCTTCTGCAAATAAGTGTAAGACTACTTTCCCCTTTGACACAATCAGCGGGGATTCGAAGTGAGCTGTGGACGTTAGACACAATTAAACAAACATCCAGAAGTTCCTCTATATAGAAACGTAAAACTTTTATAGTGTGTGAGGTGATTAGTGAATCTTCCACTTTATAGACTGGCTGAGGAATATATGGAACGCGTTGGGGATATGAACAAAGTTACCGTGTCTATACTCCCAAATGGTGCAGATATTAGCATTTAAATTCCACAGAAAGTTGGGTTTTTGAAAAGTTCCCGAGTAGGTTTTCTGAAGAAATGCTAGATATCTGCTTGTACCTCATCACTATTCAAATGCTAAGTAAAAATCTAGAGCTACAGCTTTCCCTAGGGAGTTTTTTTTTTCTTTTTAGGAAGTGCCTGTACACTACAACAAAATGTACTCTATCTAGGGCTGCCACAGAGTGGTGACAGATTGAATCTGACGAGATTGCTCTACCGTTTGTATACGCTCGAGTGTATGTCCCGAAGAAAACTGCGCCAAGCTTCAGATTTAAACGTATTTTCATGTATCAGAAAGGTGAGGATCCAGGGCGATATAAGCATATTTTTATTTATTTCCCTCAGAACATATTGAAAATGGAACAGATCTTGATATACATATATGTATAATTGTATATATATGTACACACACACATATATATATTACATACATATACTGAAATACTTATACATAATATTTTCTAGCCTGTCTATTTTATTAAAAGTAATTGAACATTTGATACCAATTTTCTCCTCGTACTCTCAAACATCTTGACAGGGTAGCGGCCTATAGCCTATGACCCTATGTCATCTGCAAATGAACGTTTTTGGCAGTATGTAGGATAAACACGATTCAAATGTATGTCATCTGCAAATGAACGTTTTTGGCAGTATGTAGGATAAACACGATTCAAACGTATGTCATCTGCAAATGAACGTTTTTGGCAGTATGTAGGATAAACACGATTCAAACGTATGTCATCTGCAAATGAACGTTTTTGGCAGTATGTAGGATAAACACGATTCAAACGTATGTCATCTGCAAATGAACGTTTTTGGTAGTATGTAGGATAAACACGATTCAAATGTATGTCATCTGCAAATGAACGTTTTTGGCAGTATGTAGGATAAACACGATTCAAACGTATGTCATCTGCAAATGAACGTTTTTGGCAGTATGTAGGATAAACACGATTCAAACGTATGTCATCTGCAAATGAACGTTTTTGGTAGTATGTAGGATAAACACGATTCAAACGTACGTCATCTGCAAATGAACGTTTTTGGCAGTATGTAGGATAAACACGATTCAAATGTATGTCATCTGCAAATGAACGTTTTTGGTAGTATGTAAGATAAGCACGATTCGAACCTAATGGCAAGTCAAACTTAAAGGTGGGTGCACTTGCCATGTGCAACCAGTCATGAAGTAATGAGAGTCAAAGAAGTCCCACGTAATTTTCACCGTCACATCAAATTCTGCCCTATGCCCCGTTTCTTTTCTTTTTTCCTCTGTGTTTCCTAATGTAGTCCATTGCTCATGTGACAACACACTTTCTGCCACTGTCTTGTGATTTGAAATTCAGGAAATCTTAATACTCCTGCTAATTTGTTTTTTTTACATCACTTGAATTTTTTTTTTTTTTTTTTTTGCGGATACATCACATTCCAGGGTTCGGGATGGAATGAAGAGTTTAGGCCAAAGGCCAAGCACTGGGACCTATGAGGTCATTCAGCGCTGGAAAGGAAATTGAAAGTAGGTGGGTTTGAAAAGTGTAACAGAAGGACAACCTCGCAGTTGCACCATGAAATAATTGTTAGGAGAGGGTGGATAGAAAGATGGAAGAAAGATAATATGAATGGAGGTACAGTAAAAGGAATGAAAGGGGTTGCAGCTAGGCGCCGAAAGGACGCTGCAAAGAACCTTTAGTAGTGCCTACAGTTCCAGAGTTCGGGGAACCTACTAACATATTCCTGCACTGAAATCATCGTTTGAGCACTGTCCACCTTGGATTCTTCACTAGGCGACATCTCGATGGCAACACTCCTCTAGCTAGGCGGGAGGAATCTATTTAGGTGAACATATCTACTTGGGGAAGCATCGATTTCGAAACACTGTTTAAAAACTAAGAACAACCCTAGCGGGAGTTGAGTGTAATTCTAATTGGGGCGCTCTCAGTACTAGAGTTCACTTTATAACTAAAAATCTACGTTACTTATCTATCTGTTTATCCATCTATATATATATATATATATATATATATATATATATATGTATATATATATATATATATATATATATATATATATATATATATATATATATATATAAATATATATATATATATATATATATATATATATATATATATATATATATATATATATATATATATATATATATATATATATATATATATATGCATAACACATAACCTTCCACAACCTTTCCACCTCTCTCTTATTCATATAAGGCAATCAACAGTCCCTTCCTCGTTATTCATATGGCCATTCCTAGAGGCACAAAGCAGGACTCCCTCTAAGCTCCATTATCTCAAACAGGGGCTCTTGTATGGGTCCCGGATTAGTTTCCCCCTTCCTGAGGACCTATTTACTCGCCCAGGTGGAGCACACAGAGAATTCCATTAACATATTCAATGGGAGAAGCATCCCACTGAAGCCTCTTAGCAAGGGTTTGGTTCTTCTTCAGGGGCGCGTTGCCTTCTATGAAGATAATAGGTGGCTCGATTAATTATTTTTATATAGGTGGTACGTTAATTCCAAGCTTCGAAATCGAGGGAAACTATCGATTTATTTTTGTAAGGAAATAATCACATTTCCGAACACAGGCAGCCAAAATTTGCGATTTTTTTTGGCGTCTATTTCCACGAGTATTCTGAGGTTTTAATGAATACTATGATTGATTACAATCATTTTGTGGAAATCTTACTTTGACTATAACGGATCTCATCAACGAAACGCAAGTAATTACTACAGGAGTCCCACAAGCAACAAAGAAATAGACTTTGAAATAAAAGTTCTATATGGAGAAAGCACCAAAAAGTTTACTGATCATCTCTAATCTGCTCAGCCAGTCGTTTTCTTTGAAAAGCATCGGAAGTTCATCCGTGAATGCATGAGTAAACAAGAATCAAGTTGAAGAGGAAGTTTAATCAGCAACATACAAAAGTTGCAGTGGAACTCACTTCAGAAAACCAGGATGATCAATATCGTCGGGACTATCTGAACGTAAGTGAGCAAAGTTATGTGTGTATATATATATATTAATATACATACACACACACACACACACACACACACACATATATATATATATATATATATATATATATATATATGCGAGACCTCTTGTTTACTTCCAAGGAAAATACGATAGTTAATTAGATAATGCAGTTAGCGAATTAGATTATAAAGTTCGGGAAGGAACTTCTGAATGATTTTAAACCGAAAACAAGAGAGATTTCCGTCTGAACGCTATTTGAGTATGGTCTCAGCATCTTTCAAAAAATTCTTTTGTATGATTTGATCAATCAAAGAAGCTCATCCCCTTTGAACTGGACACTGGGGGTCAGGTATTAATAAGACCGCTTGAGGACCTGTTCTGATGCCCTTGATTGGACTTATAAGCCCTCCAAATAATCTTAATACATCACAGGTGCACACTAATAAGGCTCAATCAGTCATCGCTTTGGTTCGTTATAGGATCAGCAAGCAGCCTGCCGCTTGTAATTGCTTGTAATTCCCCTCAAATCATTATTCCCACGTGTATCCAGAATACACATGTATGTTATTCACTTGCCGTTTCATCGGTAACAGCCAAAATATATAGTTTGTTTTTCATACTATATATACACACATATATGCATGCATATGTATGTATAGATAAATAGATAGATAAATTTTCCATCTGTATGTATGTATGTACTGTATATACTGTATTTATGTATGTATATATGTAGGTATATGGGAAACTTATAATTCTCCCCTGGTCCTTCGAAGCGACTTCCTGATTTAGTATTCTGTTCCCGTTACCTCTTCATTAGTTCACTTCTTTAAGACCTTATTCGTCTCTATTTACATTTTATATTCTGTTGCAGTAAAATCCTCTTCCCTGAGATTATGTCGGTCACGTTCATTTACTTTCAAGTAACGAAATCCTGTTACTTGTGTCATGTTTTATTCATGGCTTTTCGAGAACATTCAGATTTAGTTTCCTGTAAAAGAAAACTATTGTGCCGGCTTTGTCTGTCCGTCCACACTTTTTCTGTCCGCGCTTTTTCTGCCCGCACTTTTTCTGTCTGCCCCTAGATCTTAAGAACTACCGAGGCTAGGACTGCAAATTGGTATGTTGATCATCCACCCTCCAATCCTCAAACCTACCAAATCGCAGCCCTCTAGCCCCAGTGGTTTTTATTTCATTTAAGGTTAAAGTTAGCCATAATCGTGCGTCTAGCAACGGTATGAGTCAGTTTCACGGGCCGCGGCTCATACAGCATTATACCGAGACCAAGTAAAGCTAGATCTATTTTCGGTGGCCTTGATGGTACGCTGTACAGAAAACTCGATTTACTTGTTTATTATAAGGCGACAAAAGCCTCGATAAAACTATTCTATATTCTAACGCTGTGAATGTTACAACAGTTAGTTGCGACGATGAATAAATTTCGCCCATTATGCAAATGAATTCTCCGAGGTGCGGCAGAAGGAAATGACTCCAAAGGAGACGAACACCCTCTGTCGATCCTGGTCAAGTTATGTGGGACTTGTGGAAAAGTGAAGGAGCTGAAAAGATCCTCTACCTTGAGGTTATTCAGTCTGCCCTGAACCAGAAGCTCCTGAGTACTGACATTCTCAGATGTTCGAGGTTAACGATGAATATAATAAATAACAACAGCAAATGACAGGGTCTGCGACGTTTTAGGGCAACTGTTGCAATTCCAGTTTTCTGGGATGATTGAGGTAAAAGGAAGGTGCGTGTACTTACGGGTAATTCCGAAGTTTATTTTAGGCTTCCAAAATCGACTGTTCTGAATTTCTCTGAAGTAAATGAATTGGCAGTCCCTTGACAGACCTTTCTTAAAATTCTGCGGCACTTGGTTATAATATGATCATATTGCTACTGCTAACTTGGTTAAACATTTATTGCAGGTTACATCAGCGTCCTTGCCAGATGTACGATGTTAGAGGGGAAAGTGATGACATATAAAATTAAAAGGAAACAGAATAAATGAACGAGGCAAAGCAATCAGTGGAGATGAAAGAGCGACCGACACGTCCTTTGCAAGGCAGAAATGAGGGACAGAGTGAAATGTTTTATTTATCACGGAGAAATATTGTCCACTCTGCTACGTATTTGATGTTAGTCCTTCATTACAACACTGGGGAGAGAGAGAGAGAGAGAGAGAGAGAGAGAGAGAGAGAGAGAGAGAGAGAGAGAGAGAGAGAAAGAATGCTATGCTGCCGAGAAACGAATGACTGTTTGTCTCGTTTGTTGACAGAATGGTAATTAAGCTATTTGCTTTTGACAAGTAATATTAGAGCCGAGCCGAACTTGTTATGCGTGTTTGTTCGAAAGTAACTTGATCCCTTAAACGAGCAGTAATAGTACTTGCTGACGAAAAAGTACCGTCTTATGTAAGTTTCCTCTATGGTGTTTTTTAGGGTTCGAGTTACATAACGCCGATCGGTAAGATGATGCCTCTTCAGCAAGAGACACCGCCTAGAGTCCCATTTTTCATTGGAAAATTCCTTTCGAAGGTGATAGAGAATCAGCAAGTTATCAAAAATGACTTTCATCCTGTCATTCTATGAAGAGGTAAACGCAAATATTCTAAATTACAGTGCCACAATTGTGATTAGCAAGTAGTTTATGGTCAAGCACACGCGGTGTGTGTTTCTTCATATGAAGCCAGTTATCACTGGCTTTGTTATAGGTTTTTTCTCCTTTTGAAAACTTGTTCATTACCTAACAGATCAACAATATTATCGCGAGGCGACATTCTCTGATATCCAATACTGTTTTCGTACAGCTTCCACTCCGCAGGAGAGATTATCTGACCTCTGACGTCTACAGATAAGGTTCCCGACGAGGTGAAAAATCTACAACTGTGGATGCCTCTACAGAAAGTGAGATGCATTCGGTGTCATTTGGTGTGGAAACAAGAGAGGGCGAATAAAGCGCCGTGATGGAAAAGAAAAAGTCACTATGAAATTTCTAGTGTGTCAAAGTATGTCAGGAAATGGAGAGGGCCGCCGCTGGAGTGACTGGAAGAATGCTATTGGATTACCTGACGTGCTTGCAATGTCTCGGGTTTCAAAGTCAGGAGGGTTGGTAACTGGAGACGCCTATGAATAACTGGACTGGAAACGCCTGTGGAAATCTGCAACGGTTGCATTTCTTCTGTGATATGGTTTGTAAATGTTTTACAAAGCGACCTTGTTTCCTAGAAATATCCGATATGCAAAGGACTTTTAGAGTGTCGACGGTTTTCGAACTACGAACTTGATTATTATTATTATTATTATTATTATTATTATTATTATTATTATTATCTAGAAGATGAGCCCTATTCATATGGAACAAACCCACAGGGGCCACTGACTTGAAATTCAAGCTTCCATTCGAAAGAAGTAACAGAAGTTAATGGGAAATACAGAGAGAGATCAGGTATTAGAAAAACAGATAAATTAACAAATAAATAAATAAAGACGTAAGTAAAATATTAAAATACAAGTCGAATTGTATTAGGGTAGTAATGCATTTCATCTTCGCTTGAACTTATGAAGTTCCAATCACACGACATCCTCTGAAGGGAGGCTGTTCCACACTCCAACGGTGTGAGGAACAAAGGACCTCTAGATGAGCATGAATATTAATGAACAAACCACTGCGTGCCATTTATATTTCATAAGAGCTTAAAATTAATTCACATGATCAAGATAATTAAGTTGTACTGGGCTGAACTGCTGTTCCTCTTAGTCCACGTTCCAACTATGCCGTGGATGAAGTTTCTTTGATTCCTGGATTCAAATTCAAGGGTTTTAGCGAAAAATATATCCCGAGATTCGTTGAATTCATAAAATTCTGTTGGATGTGACCACTGAATTCTTCATAAAAATGTTTGCAAAGAGAAAAATCAGGCATGGAACAAAGTTAGTGCAATAGGTGGCATACAAACCAAGTATTTGTTGGCAGGGTTTCGAAATAGCGTGTAAAGAAACAGCCGGGAAGTTGATTGTATTTGTGATAGGAGGAGGAGAATAAAGGGAGGTGGAACTGAAGAGGGATATAGTGCAATAATATCTGATGAATGAAAATATAAAAGGCTGTTTTCTATGCTGTATTCTAAACACGGTGCAACGATATGCCATCAAAGACAACCAGGGAACCAAAACAATAATGAGTAAAAGTAGCTGAAACCGTCGATGAAATCTAGAGACCGATTTAAGATAAAGACAAAAATATAAGGGTGTCTAGACCACTACGAAACGAGGGAATAGTGGTAAACGGATACGCCTCAAGACCAATTTATAAAGGTAGGCCACCTATCACTTGACCTCTTTCCTTGCGGTGGAAGTCATTTGATACCGTTCTCGCAAAAGACGAGGAGCCTTCCAAGATTTTGTTGCTTTTGCTCTTCGCCCAAAGCTTACTCAATGTTTCCTTGGAAAACCTATTAAGATTACACGGGCGTCAGTATATATATTCTATTTAACTTTCATACGCATTCATACATTCATATATATACAACTATATATACATACACACAGACACTCGCACACATAACTATACATATATATAGATATATATACATACATACAAACATCCATACATAAATATAT
>NC_089752.1:114522956-114560456 GCF_040412425.1 Macrobrachium rosenbergii
GAGGTTGGCCTAGGGGATCATCAGCGGAACTCTCTTTGACGGAATATTTGACTTTGTGCTCCGGGTTTGATGGATTTAGTTATTCATTTGTTCAGTGTCTGTAGGACGTCACGAGTAAACTAGTCAACTTCAAAGAAGGATAATACATTTGATAAAACCGTCACAAGTCTAGGCAAACAAACGTGGGGTTTGAAGATCAGAGGAGGTAAGGGGATGAAATTATGCATACATACACACACACATATATACATATACGTATACATATATATACACATACATAAATATACATAACTCTCTCTCTCTCTCTATATATATGTGTGTGTGTGTGTGGGTGTGTGTGTGTGTGTGTGTGGGCGATATCGATGCATACATACATAAGCCTATATGCATATGTATACATATGTATACGTATGTTTATGTATACATATAAAAATATATACACACAAAGAACACACGTACACACAAATATATACATACATATATATATGTATATATATATATATATATATATATATATATATATATATATATATATATATATATATATATATGAAATCTTGATTCGTGCAGAGGAAGAGATTGTTAGGCTCATGAACTCATCCCTGAAGATTTGCTGAGAACTTGATAGTCTATATTCTTTTGGTGTCACTCTTTTTGGATGTAGGTTACTTCCAGGGTAACGCAGAGTCGATATCAATTGGTTATATATATATATATATATATATATATATATATATATATATATATATATATATATATATATATATATATATATATATATATATATATATATATATATATATACACGGAACATCCAATCTTAATAGATCTAATTTATCTCGAAGTTAACGTCATATATTCTCACACCATCAGGTGAAAGAAAATGTGGCGTAAGCCCTTTCCTCAATCTCCATTATAATGATTTTTAGTTTATTGTAAAAGAAAACTGTTGTACCGACTTTGTCTGTCCGTCCGCACTCTATTCTGTCCGCCCTCAGATCTTAAAAACTACTGAGGCTAGAGGGCTGGAAATTGGTATGTTGATCATCCGCCCTCCAGTCATCAAACATAGCAAATTGCAGCCCTCTAGCCCCATTAGTTTTTATCTTATTTAAGGTTAAATTTAACCATAATCGTGCTTCTGGCAACGATAAAGGATAGGCCACGACCGGGCAGTGATTAAATTTTCATGGGCCGCGGCTCATACAGCATTATACCGAGACCACCGAAAGACAGATCTATTTTCGGTCGCCTTGATTATACGCCGTAGCGGCTGTACAGAAAACTCGATTGCGCCGAAGTTTCTTCGGTGCATTCTTTACTTGTTTGGTATTGTATCTTGACCTCATTAGCCTCGCCCTTCAGTGTCACTGAGGTTACTTCTAATCTACCTTTTGAAATGCAGTCCCTGTTCTCCTCCCTAACCCTCTCTCTCTCTCTCTCTCTCTCTCTCTCTCTCTCTCTCTCTCCATGTTTTGATCCTGGACCTCTATACCATATCACTAAGCCTTTTAGGAATACTGTATATTAGGAACTGCAGCATCAGCTACGTCCACCTTGTAACAGCCTTGAGTGAATCTATTGCAGGATATATTAAAGGCCCTCTTTTCCCACAGCTAATCCCTCAGCAAGGACGATGGACTGACAGTAATTGGGACTGAAATCTACCAGATATCTATGCCGTTTGCATGGCAACCGAAGCACTAAGTTGCTATCAATAGACCAGCACAGACGTTCTCAAGAACAGTAACGTCACTGCCCAGTTAAAGGGAACCGTTTTCATTAAGTTACAGATACATCTCTAATGTATCTGTTCTGAATCCCTGACAATGAACAGGCACGTGTAGAGTTGGTACGATCCACAGTGCGAAATGCAAAACGTGTTTTCTTGGCGTTTGCGGCTGCTTCGGCTTCCGCTCTTGTCGTTGTGTGTGCTTTGAGTGTGTGTTTGTATGTTTGTGCATGTTTGTCTGTCTGTCTGTCTGCGGCTAAATTCAGCACCACTAACGATCTTCCTTCCTATACAATGTTTCTTCCAGCCTTGTTTTCTTGACATCCTTTTCTCCCTTGATTTCTCGATTCTTGCCCTTTCCAGAGCAAGACAGGAAAGCGAAATGAAAGGGAATTGAAAGACGCATGCTAAAAATAAGTTTCAAGCTGACTCTGCCTGATTGGATTCTAGCTGAATATTTTCCCATCCAGAACAGCAAGAACCAAAGCAACTCCCGCCACTAGTTTTGCTACCTACGTTACTAAAAAGACGAAGTTCCTTTCCCTATCTCTAACCTCAAAATAATGTTTGAGAATCTGAAAGCTGAATCCCATTAAAATATCAATGCTCTTGGTTCAAGAGCAACTAACAGCTTCTGGGAGGATCATAAAACGGGCCTGACTGGGTCCTCTTTATTGAATTTGGGTGAGCTGTTGAGTTTCCGCAAGTACAGTCAGATACAAAAGTCCGGCGGCACTGATTGTCGTTACTTTCGCGATGTACAGATGGCGCTGGGTTCGGTAATTCTAAGCCGTAGTTCCGCGGTGAGCTAGACTATGGCAATTGACGTATTCCTATGTTATTTTACTTGCTTTACAAGAATTTGAAGTAATATTTTGTCAGCCGGCTGTAACTAAACTGTAATTGACCTTTGAAGACTACACGACGGGCTAGATCTAAGCCGACATTCCGCGGCGAGCCTCCCACCCCGCTCCATAGCTAATACGGCAAAACTGTAACCAGTAAACACCCCTAGGGTATGTTAGGTTGGTA
Organism: Macrobrachium rosenbergii; assembly: GCF_040412425.1. NCBI lineage: Eukaryota > Metazoa > Arthropoda > Malacostraca > Decapoda > Palaemonidae > Macrobrachium > Macrobrachium rosenbergii. The sequence continues at coordinate 114,525,721 of NC_089752.1, forward strand.
TTTTTAGGGGTGTTTACTGGTTACAGTTTTGCCGTATTATTAGCTATGGAGGTGGGTGGGGGGCTCGCCGCGGAATGCCGGCTTAGCTCTACCCCGTCGTGTAGTCTTCAAAGGTCAATTACAGTTTAGTTACAGCCGGCCGACAAAATATTACTTTAAATTCTTGTAAAGCAAGTAAAATAACGTAGGAAAACGTCAATTGCCATAGTTTAGCTCACCGGGGAACTACGGCTCAGAATTACCCTGGGTTCACTCAAAGAAGTGGCAATCGGCGGAATGTTGAAATTGCCTCTGCCTTTCCTCTAAGGAACGAACTTTTCGTCCTTATCGATCCTTAACAGAATGTTGGTGTGATATCTGAGAATGGAAGGCCCTTTCCGCGTCCTTCCTCTTGATGCAGTTAAATCAAAGGCTTTCCATTCACACCTCACTTGAACTCCCTTCAACTTCGACAAAAGGCTCGTAGCCTCGGATTTTTCTCTGTATAGGACTTTGTATATCGCTTTCTAGAAATTGTGATCTACCTACAATCTCACGTTCTTGGCGCAGACATAAAGTATCGTGATTCTCTGTTGTTGTATACGTCTTACTTCTTGCCAATCAGTCCAGAATAGAGAATTCTCTGCTCCCCACCGTGTTTCCCGTATCGGTATCCAATCTTAAGATGTTGTTTGCTTATGAAGGCAATAAGTTAAACTCACTTTTCTTACATTGCATTATACACACATTTGTACATTTTTATAAACACACACATATATATACTGTATATATTATATATATACACATATATACATATATATTGTATATATGTATATATATATATACATGTGTACATATGGATGTATGTATATATATAAATATATACACACGGAGACTATATATTCATGTATATATATATATATATATATATATATATATATATACATATATACATATATATATATATATATATATATATATATATATATATATATATATATATATATATATATATATATATATATACTGTGTATATATATATATATATATATATATATATATATATATATATATATATATATATATATATATATATATATATATATATATATATATATATATATATATATATATATATATACATATATATATATATCTCACACTGAGACTATATATCCATGACCTACTTTACTGTTATTTAACCAAGTGTTTTGTAATCAAGCAGAGTTCGAACTGTCTGAACTTTGATAGAAATCGGACGTTCCTAGAATTCTGACAAATCACCAAATCTAAAAATGAAGAGTTCTGCGAAACTCGTAAATGCAACCGAGAGTAGTTCAAAGAGCGGAGCTTCGGTAGCAGTTTTGAAAGGTTGAATGAGTAAAACCTTTCGATGATCAGATTCCAAAAACTGTACGTTTTAAGATTTTTTTTTTTTTTGGTGAATGAGTACCAGCGTTAGGTGAATGCATGAGGAAGGGCGTTGGGTATGAACCTTACCCTGGAGATAAGCAAAGAAACAGGGGAAAAAGGCGTATGGTAAATATGTATGCGATGGATTGCACAGCCGAAAAAGTATGTGCACTGTGTGAGCGGGATATGTTTCTTTGTGCTCACGCAAGTGATTGCAATCATGTCTTTGCTTCATCATAGTTCCTCGTTGGACGAGTCGGTAGAGTTCTCGGATAGCACTCTGCTAGGCCCGAATTCGAGTCTCCGGCCGGCCAATGAAGAATTAGAGGAATTTATTTCTGGTGATAGAAATTCATTTCTCGCTATAATGTGGTTCGGATTCTACAATAAGCTGTAGGTCCCGTTGCTAGGTAACCAACTGGTTCTTAGCCGCGTAAAATAAGTCTAATCCTTCGGGCCAGCCTTCTCTAGGAAAGCTGTTAATCAGCTCAGTGGTCTGGTTAAACTAAGGTATACTTATTTGCTTTATCGTATATCTTATGAACTTCGTTACTGCTTACACTAAATATTAGTTATTATCTATACTCATCGAAATGAGAAATATAAATTTCCAACGTAAAATGGAAGGATTTCTAAATAGCGGTGGACGAACGACATAATTAGGGAGCATCCTACTTTGCTACGCACAAGGAAACAAGTAAATCTGAGTTCCTGAGTTCCTCGAATGAATTAGGCCAGTCTTGTAGAAGGCTCTGCATGAAATTGGCGCAAAGGGAGTTGAACTGCAAACGAGCACCTCCGTGGACAACCGGGCAGTCTGATGAACATGACTCAAATCTGTCCATTTCCACTGGTGGTTGAGTGGCTGTTCGCAAAACAGACAGCCTGGCAGACAGCAAAATGACCAGACTAAGGAAATATCCAGATTAAACGTTAGCCAAACAGAAGACTTCTTGATTCTCCTTAAGTCACACGTCAACCTTCAGTGGCCTGCGCTCCGTTGACCTCTCCAGAGATCAGCCGGCAAGGCGAAGGGAGCACCGTCTCGACCCACTTCCTTCAAATATACTCAGAGTATGTTTGAAGGACCTTGTCTCGACCAATGCATGTGCGTCACCGACTTCACCCTAACTACCTGGTAGGAGACACCACTTTTACGTCCGCACTCTGTATCTCAAGTGGATCAAGAGCTCTCGTTGGCTTAACGCCAGCTTAATCCTGGACAACAAAGAAAATAAATCAGTGCACTCTGGGAATCCCGTGCATGACTTAACTTTTACAACCTCCCGGGGAACCGTTGCATTAAGGTATGACGCTACGTCCTGGAGGACGTTTGGGACAAATGTAAAGAGACGCCTGAACTAGGATCACAATACTCGTTGTATTAGCTCCCTAAAAAGATCAAGAATTTGATATTCGATAATTTACATTAGGAATTAAGGAGTAACTGACAGTTCGCCAGAAATTAGGAAGCTATTTAGAGAATCAAATCACACAAAGCACTGTTCACATAAAGGAGGCTATTGAAGTATGGTATGTCTTCAGACATGTTCTAAAAGGGCTGCTAGGCCAAGTGGTACTTTTAAAACTGTCAAAGGGGAAGGATACGTTTTTCAGGGAAAGCCCTTGACTTACAAACGATGAAAGCAGTTTCTTAAAGAGTATTTCTGTCAAGTTTAAAAAGCAGCCAGGAAGGATTTCAAACTCATTAGGGAGCAAACTAGGTAGATATGATGAGAATGAGCCCCGTACAGATTTTTACTGATCGGATAAAGAGCTTAGATGAAAAAATGAATTCTCTAAATCTCTTTAGCTTCTGAAAGAGAGAGAGAGAGAGAGAGAGAGAGAGAGAGAGAGAGAGAGAGAGAGAGAGAGAGAGAGAGAGAGAGAGAGATAAAACCACCTCAACATTCTGAGTGACTGAATCCAGACTTGGTCCTCAAGTTTCTGAACACCTATTTGCTCTTTCTACTTATCATTCTATGTAAATATCCATCTATTAATCAGTGGACAGAATTGGGCAACGTTTATCAGACTACCTGGTCATACTATCTAGAGAAAACCCACAGACAAAAACAGAAACACTACACTCCCAGACGATATGGTAAACAAAAAGATAATAAGTGCAAACTGTCCTATGAACTGAGATGATGGAAACACTATATATATATATATATATATATATATATATATATATATATATATATATATATATATATATATATATATATATATATATAATATTATATATATAGTATATATAGCGTGATTTAAAATACATATCTACAGCATATATGTATATATGTGAATATATAAAGTATGTGCATACAAATATATATATATATATATATATATATATATATATATATATATATATATATTATATATATATATATATTTGTATGTATATATATACATTTATATATATATGCGTGTGTGTAATGTATGTATGCACATACAATGCAGATATTCATTGCACATCACAATCTTATTGGATCCAAAGCACATGAATACTGACCTCGGTTGAATACATATCTGTTCAAATCTAATAGTTCATCCGAACCAGGCTACCAATGCAATAAAGTTTGTATCCATGGAAACAGACCTGCGACATATTTTCCAGTGGTTTACGAGCATCGACATTCAGTCAAATCATCTTTTTCTTATTCAGTGGACTGAGGCTGAAACAAATACCACGGGAAGACATCAGCATGGCAATAATTCTTCTCTAGTTCTCACATTCGCGGCAATTTTGTTTTTATCCGTATTGTCTTGACGATCCATTTAGTAAGCGATTATGTTTTTTTTTTAAAGTAATATCTAATTCAGATGCCAATCTATCTGTTATTCCTGACAACTTGACGTATCCCAAAACAATAGAATAAACGATTCACCAGGCTCACATGATCCTGTGTGGTTGCATATCTATTCTTTCAGTAACGTCCAAAGGAAATACCAAGAACAAGAATACGCAGAAGGAAGGAAAGGCAGACATGGAAGACCTAAAAGAGTAAATTTTGCTCTGCTCCTGCCGCTGACATATAACGTTTGTTGAAGGGACTCGAAAACAAAACGTTCTAATCCAGCGTGCGTAGGCCACTTGGAATCGGAGACGTCAACAGTCCTTGAAGAGAACTGGAAGCGGAGGAGGGAAAATGGCTCTTCAGGAGGCCCTCTCGGGTGATTACTGGGATATGCCCTCTTGAGGGGGCAATGCCCATAAGCTTTCGACGAACAGTAAATCCTGACTGAAATTAAGAGAGGGAAATCGCTCTCTCTCTCTTTTTTAGGTTCTCTTTCGATAAATATCTGCACTATTTTTATATAAATCTTTAAGGAAAAGAAGAAACAAGTAAAAAATGCGCCGAAGTTTCTTCGGCGCAATAGAGTTTTCTGTACAGCGTATAATCAAGGCACCGAAAATAGATCTATCTTTCTGTGGTCTCGGTATAATGCTGTATGAGCCGCGGCCCAAGAAACTCTCAGAAGCACGATTATGGCTAACTTTAACCTTAAATAAAATCAAAACTCCTGAGGCTAGAGGGCTGCAATTTGGTATGTTTGATGATTGGAGGGTGGATGATCAACATACCAATTCGCAGCCCTCTAGCCTCAGTAGCTTTTAAGATCTGAGGGCGGGCAGAAAAAAGTGCGGACGGATAGACAAAGCCGGCACAATAGTTTTCTTTCCAGAAGACTAAAAAACACAAAAAACAGCATCTTTAATAATAGAACGACCATGGTACAGTATTTGTTGCGAAGAAAAAATGGTCATTAGTACCAATGCAAAGATTAGGAAATATTAAGAGGTGAGCTTATTTAGTTTGTGAATAAAACCTGAAACGCCATTTTAAACTTACCTAAACATAGAAAAACCTATTATATTCTCGTTTCTAATAACGAAAGAATTTAAGACTGAGAGAGACAGGAAAAAAGTTTTCAGTGTTACAGACACTATGTTCTCCACTACCAGTTTTTGGGAAATAAGCGATCCAGAGATTCACGATAAAACTGACCCTCTCTCCCTCTCTCTCTCTCTCACACACACACACACACACACACACCAGCGGACGAACCTAAGACTTGAAGCTGGATCAGGAAGGATATTCTCCCCCCCAGGAGAAAAAGAGATTGATTGATCTCGACGAGCTGAAGAAAGATATCAGGGCATTCGCTCTCAGTTCATATAGGCAAGTGTTTTCCAAAGTCATTTGTCCCTAGAATTGGTATCAGAGATTATAGGAAGACTATTATGAGGTGGCGTTGGGCCCCCCACCCCCCAAAAACCCGAGGTCATGCCGCTCAAAACAGACCATTAAAACTTTTTGACCGGAGTTCTTATCTTGTTGGAACGGGCTTCTCCTGCCTTCTATTTCATTTTAGGAGTGAATCTCTATCTATCTCCCTGTCTCTCCCAAATGTAGAAAGCTGCAGATAAAGTGGTCGGAATGTGCATGTAAAAAATGATTTAGAATGTAAAAAAAAGTGTCCTGTTAAGAGGAACAATGACCAATTAGTTGAAGAAATGGGGAAATCAAAGAATTTTATATATGGGGTTATATCGCTCCCCAACTAAAAATAAAATTATTTTTGTAATATCATGAGAAGCATTTGTGATCTGGCTACAAAAGTTTTATTTTTCTTTTAATCGCAGGCAATGAAGAAACGAGACGCTTTAAAACAGAATTTATAAAGGTACTGTTAATCCTATCTGATTTCCAAGAACCTTAGTATAGATTAGCTTCAAATACAGGTGTTTTCAGGAGGCTAAAACAACTAGGAAAGAATAAGTACAACTTGAACGTCTTCGCAGGGATTTTCGTATGACTAAAAAACTCAAGTCTGAGGCGACACCATATTCCTTTTGTGGGACAGTCGATGACGGAAGAGGCGGGAGAGTCGTCAATCAACTATCTTTGCAAAGAAGGAGAGAGAGAGAGAGAGAGAGAGAGAGAGAGAGAGAGAGAGAGAGAGAGAGCCTTGTGATAAAAGAGGGATTACAGTAATCTTTCTCTCCCTCACTCTGTGTCTCATGGCAGCCAAAGAAATTGGAGATGGATGAAGATTGATCGGTTTTCTTTTCGTCTGTTGGGAGATGAGATTGTAAGGGCGCTCTTCTTCCCAGGCGAGTGAGTGAGATAAGGTACAAGGTTCTTGTTTCAGGACAGGCAAAAGAAAAGCCTTACACTGCCGAATGAAAGTAAGGAATAAGGAGATGAAATGGGTGCTAAATATAACGGCGATTCCCTGAAATCGACAGGAAACTAACGACTAATAATAATAATAATAATAGATAATAATAATAATAATTATGAAGATGGTTGTTGTTGGTATATGAATGGCACATTTGTAATAAGAGAAAGACATTGCTTATGCTCTAATTGCATTCATTGTCTTATACTGAGTATTTAATTTTTATGTTCACATTCCATTTAATATACCTCCCTTAATAATAATAATAATAATAATAATAATAATAATAATAATAATAATAATGTTCACATGCTCATGTAGAACCGGTGCCTCCTTGAATGATGCACGTCATGGTAATAATGATATCTCACCAATTTGGCAATACTGCTGCTTCCCGGGCAACCATTCAGTGAGTCAGTCAGCCAGTGACCGTCCTGATGGTCATATCTAATTGTTGACCCTTGTTTATTTTGTATCACTCCACAAGATTAAACTGCAAGAACCTAACTTTATACTGGTGTTTGCTTTCACCCACCATTAGCGTTAAGCAAGAACCTCATAAACATAGTTATGATGGCCTTGGAGATGGTAGTATGATAAGACCTCCAAAGTCAGGAATGGCAACTGGCTGAAATAAGGGTTCGAACTACAGAATTAAATGAAAGTAAATGTCATTTGCAATCATATTTCTCTCCAATCCACAGCAGATGCACGAAGAATTTTACCGTCAATATGAACAAACTTTATATATTTATCAGTTGTCAAAGTCATTATTATTATTATTATTATTATTATTATTATTATTATTATTATTATTATTATTATTATTAATCGCAATGATCACGTCTACCATTCTTAAAGAGAGTTCGTGAAAAAATTCCAATCGATTTTTCCAAAAGTCCAAAATGAGCTGGAGTCTCAATGTCTGGCTCACGTCTTTTGTTCGAGTTTACAGTTAGAAATCTGTATGTATTTTACTTTGGCTTCTACGCCATTCATCTCCCCTCTTTCTATTCCCCTGCCCATTCACCTAGCATTCCATTCTCTGCCTTCGCAACCAACAGGTGTAATTGTAATCAAGTTTAAGTAATTCAGTGCCACATGCTCCCCTTCCTCTTACTTATATATACGACTTTTATTTCCAATCTTTCTGCTCCCCTTTTCAGTATAATATTCAGCCAGTCGTTCTGTAGGTTTACCTCCTGCGCTATGAATCCCGTTTCAATAATCCATTGCCGTTTCCCGGTATACTGGGAAATCCATTCACTCGCCCGAGCTGGGACTTAAGCTAAATGAATTAGCTCACAGGTTGGGCCCCTTAAATTGACTGGCTTCAGAATTCATCAAAGCCATTGAATATTAACGAATGACTGCAATGAATTCAGTTTTCCAGGGGCGGGTCATAAATGCCACTCTCTATTTGATTTACATATTTGTGAATATAATCAAGACCTCAGTAGGCAATTTGGCGTGGCCTTAACATGAAAAGGAGTTAATAGATTCCGGAGTTGACAGCTTTGCTTTGGAGAGATTTATTTATATCTTATCTTATATAACTTCCGTTCGCCTTTTCTCGTTCAGATATTGGGTGAACAGTTTTCAGTCACAAATAATACCGTTTTCCATTAAAAACCAAAAAATGCGCCGAAGTTTCTTCGACTCAATGGCGTTTTCTGTACAGCGCATAAACAAGGCCACCGAAAAGGGATCTATCTTTCGGTGGTTTCGGTATAATGCTGTATGAGCCGCGACCCATGAAACTTTAACCACTGGCTGGTGGTGGCCTGTCCTATATCGTTGCCAGAAGCACGATAATGGCTAAATTTAATCTTGAAGGAAATAAAAACTACTGAGACTAGAGGACTGCAATTCGGTACGTTTGATGATTGGAGGGTGGATGATCAACATGCCAATTCGCAGCCCTCTAGCCTCAGTAGTTTTTAAGATCTGAGGGCGGACAGAAAGAGTGCGGATAGGAAAAAGTGCGGACAGAATAAAGTGCGGACGGACAGACGAAGCCGACACAATAGTTTTCTTTTGCAGAAAACTAAAAACTAATAGGAAAAGGTAGCAAATAAAAGAGCTGTTTTTTGTGTGTAAGCCTGAAAGGTTGGTAATCAGTGTTTCTATTTTGTAAATATACATGATAATGTATGTGTCTGTCTGGTTTCAAGTTTTTTAGTTTTCTGTAAAAGAAAACTATTGTGCCAGCTTCGTCTGTCCGTCAGCATTTTTGTGTCCGCCCTTAGATCTTAAAAACTACTTAGGCTAGAGGGCTGTAAATTGGTATGTTGATCATCCACCCTCCAATCATCAAACATACCAAATTACAGCCCTCTAGCCTCAGTATTTTTTTTTTTTTTTATTTTACGTAAGGTTAAAGTTAGCCATAATCGTGGGTCTGGCAACGATGTAGAACAGGTCACCACCGGCCGGTGGTTAAAGTTTCATGGGCCGCGGTTCATACAGTATTATACCGAGACCACCGAAAGATAGATCTATTTTCGGTGGCCTTGATTATACGCTGTACAGAAAACTCGATTGTGCCGAAGAAACTTCAGCGAGTTTCTTTACTTGTTTTTACTGGCAACATTTTCAGTGTGTATGCGATTTTCGATGATAACAAAAGGATTTCCAGGGATACGGGCCTTAAACTACGTTATAATCTGACCTGGCTTATACATGTAAAATTACTCGTATATGTTGGTGAAAACATGCACATATTTTTAAGCTGTGTGACGTACGCAGTTCACCGCGATTTCTCGTATCCTAATTCTGCTAAACCGGTGTCATTAGGTTTATTGTCCATGATTTAAGGATAATTCATATTTAATAACACGCAGATAGGCTCTGATCTCCTGAAAGAATTTACGAAGTTACTTACCCTATTATATAGCACCTATCAACCGTATGAGAATGAAAAGAGACTCGTGAGAGGAATTTAGCTTCTGTTGTAGTTTCTATTAGTCTCTCTCTCTCTCTCTCTCTCTCTCTCTCTCTCTAGTTTAGCACAGACGTCCAAAAACAAATTTCTTCTGCTGCTCACATCATTAACTCAGATAGAGGAAAACATGAAAAAAGAATCTCTCTCCAATTTTCACAAAAACGCGAAAATCCACAACTTTACGTACTTCCAAGATTAGAGCCTATTTCCGAAACCTGTTTCCTTTGATAGATGAAGCAGCCGTGTGGCGGTATGGCCTAAAGTCGTTTTAATGACGTAATTAGGGCAGGGAAATTGATTGAAAATGCAAAAATCCTCCGACGGAAGGTAGGGAGTGCTTAATGATGTTTTCCGTTCAGAGATTTCCTATTTCAGTTGAACGAAAATAAAATGCTGAAGAGCGGACTGGAATAAATCATTTCTCGGAAATGTACTTCGCCTGAGGCGCTGAGTTACGGAAAAATATTGAACAGGAAAACTTTCCATTGGCCGTCTGCCGATGACGCAGGCTTCTCTTTGAGTTCCATATATAGAAAAGTTCCATTGAACGTTTGTTTGTAGTCTGGTAGTGCACTGATGGAAGACTTTGATGGAAATTATTCATAAACGTTATAGAATGTTAATACAAGTTAAGTCATTTCAGAGTATCGTCAGTGACTTGCCTGGCAGTGACTGCATTTTGGATGTAAACCAGTCAACTTTCAGAAATGGAGAATGAGGGGTTACTTGCGACCTAAATCCTCCGCCGTGGAATGTTATTGTACATCTGGAAGCGTGATTTGATCTATAAATCGGCGAAAGAAGTGCAGCTCTGTTCAAATTAGTCTCTTCGCTTACGGAGTGGAATACAAATAAGATTTTCATGACCTTTGTCTTCGTCTGTTGACTTTAACTGATTGAAAAACCTCTTTTTCTCGTTTTTCAATAGCAAGTATACACTTGTGGTAAATTTATAGTAAATATATAATATATAAATAACCAAATAAGTAATGCAAAGAACATTTAAATGAATTAATCGGTCTATTAATAATAAATAACTAAATAAATAAATGAATCAAGAAAATAATATAACGAAGACGCGACAGCAACAATTTGGCGTAAGCTGAGGCTCTCAGCGATGTCGCTTGCAATCGTGGCCTACCACCAACCGGTCGACTTAGCTGTGAGCGGTTACCAGCCCCAGCTGGAATTAAGAAAAAGGGGTGAGATGAAGTCAATTGTCATATATGTATTATGGGATGAGGTTGCATGCCTTGCGCTCTTCTCAGCCTCCACTCATGGCAGTCGACTAAAAAACAATCACTGTTTTGATCGATGGAGGTGAAAAGAAATTTTGCCCATGTGTGGTGTGGGATTTTGCAGTGACATAGGTGGCGCTTTAACTCTTTCGGTTTATTGTTATGGTCCGCCTGTATCTTAAACTTCGTCTTTAAACTTTAAAATGTATTAAAACTTCAAATAAGGACGAGAAAATACTTAAAATTAATTTCTTATGGGCGGGAATTTACTTGGGAATCTTTTTAACAAAAGTCATCAGTTTTAATGAAAGGCTTACTTACATCCCTTTCGTGGAAGGAATCATAGCACCTGGAAGTTCCACGGAATCCTAGCAACTTGAAAAGGTTGAGGACACTATTGCTTAGTGCTGACCGATCGATGTCTCGAAAAGGAACAGAGTCACAGTTACCAATCATAACTTTCCCCTTAATATTGAACTGTGCAACTTTGATATAACTTTCCTTCTTACCCTTTTGGTTCAGGTCGTATAACTTTTCCGCAACATTTGCTGGTTTCGGCCACTTTCCCCGAAGCCTCAGTGGGCGAGGCGATATATTAAAACTTTTCCTGCCTGTGGAGTGGAACAGGAGACGGAAATAACATTTGAGAGTATCTGTCTGTGATGCCGAGCTTGGAGGATCCTTCCTTCACTGATATTTTGAGTGCAAGATATTGCCACGTAGGATGAAGTTCCTACAATGGAAAATTTGAAGAATTTAATTAAAAAAGTAAATTTAATTTTAGATCCTCTGTGAATAGGAAGTCTTAGGATTTTGTCATTGCAAAACGAGAATCAGACGTTTGACACTCGAAAGGGTACTTTATTTACACTGACATTCCAAAATAAAGTTGCTTCAAAGTAACAACTGACTTCTGAAGCTGAATCAAACAAGCATTTTTAGAAGGAAGCTGATGGAATAAGCCTTTTAAAGTTTTCATGACTAGTCGTATGTTGTTTCACTTTAATTCGAGGTTATAGTTAAAAATATCAGCACTTACAGTGATAAACTGAATACACGTACTCTAATAGAGCTTTAATGCTTATTATTATTATTATTATTATATTATTCACGTTCCAATTGCTAATAAATGAAAAAGAAGCATTTGGCAATTAACACAAAGTGAACCACATGGGTCTTATTCCCTTATTATTATTATTATTATTATTATTATTATTATTATTATTATTATTATTATTATTATTATTATTATTATTATTATTATTATTGTACTTTTTTATCTTGTTATTACTTACATTCTCAACGCCATTTTTGTAACTGTAACTATTGTACTTATTCCTGTCAATGATACTTCATTTTCATGACCTTATAACCCATTTTCGAAAGACTAACATCATTTCAAAACCGAAAGCATTTACATACTAACAAAATGTAACGACAAAACGCACATTTGAGAATAAAATTCATTTAAATCTATTCAGCCATCAAGCACACTATTACGTAATAGGACACTGAACACGAGGCATTGGGTGAACAATGAACCTCTGTTATGTAGTTATGTTCGAAATTCAGAACGTAAATTACCCTTGAACCGGGTATTTTTAATTGGGTGATTAACTTCATTGTGCCACATATGGCGTGCTCGCTCTCTCTCTCTCTCTCTCTCTCTCTCTCTCTCTCTCTCTCTCTCTCTCTCTCTGTGCTTTTTCGTGCCTAAATATATCGCGAATGTTGTGAAATCGATGGGTTTGCGCGACGCATTCAGAGTCCCTCGAATATTTTAAATCCTAAAAATGGAAGAGAGAAGAGCAGAAAAACTATATAGTAAATAAAATAATATATAAGCCCGGAAAGCAACAGGGAATTGCCTCAAAAGATAATAACAACAACAATAATAATAATAATAATAATAATAATAATAATAATAATAATAATAAGTATTATTATTATTATTATTATTTCCTTCTTTTGTCACAGCAGATACCAGAATCGGGAACATGTAAGGAGAGAACTACAACGAGCTATCCTAATTCTTATTATGATCTGGTGCTGATTTCAAATGTGTCCTTGCATCACATCGTGTGCCAGTGAAAATGTATAACAGGGACTTGAATAAAAGTTGAACTCGGGAGCAGCGAAGTGGGAGTCACAGGCAGTGCCACTGATCTACTGCAGCCCTAGTAATTTTTAATGCCTCATTTTTTTATTTTTTTTTTAATTCATAATAATTACATGCGTACTTATGCGAGGTAATGGAAGTTTTACCGTGATATATATATATATATATATATATATATATATATATATATATATATATATATATATATATATATATATATATATATATATATATATATATATATATATTTATATAGAGGGGGAGTTTTACTGTTTTTAATAGAAGGCCAGTCTAAGGCTTCAGACGAGGAAAAGCACCCAAGGGTTTCGATGCTTACACATATAAATAAATCCCTTGAACAAAAATGGCGCAGGGCACGTGGCTAGCAACCTCGCTCTTTAAATACTTGGCAAAAACCAGAGGATTAAACGTTCTGCTTTCACCTCTTGCTGATGGTGAAAGAGCATTTGGCAAAGGAGGAGAAAATGTAGTATATAACCTCAAAAACGACCTCTACTTGAGGAAACATTTGAGAAGCCCCTGAAAATGATGGTCGGGTTTCCCTCTTGTGCGAGCTGCCCTCATGCTGTTATGATACGTCTCTTTTCCCTCCGGGCATCGTCTTAATTAGGTGAATGGGGTGAAGATAAAAACAGAATGATATCGCCCCTAACCGACTCTCAATTAACCAACTTTAATTACGCGGCCCTTTATCTGTCTATCTCTCTCGAGCTTATTAATACTTTTCTGCTCTTTATCTATCTATCTTTCTCGAGTTTATTATTACTTTTCTGCCTAAATTAAGAGGTATGCTGTGTGGGATGGAACAGAACTCCATTTAGATGCCAATCTTTGCGTAAGAGTTCTTTGACTTGTCCGTCCGTTACGTAGGTGGAGTTTCTGAAAATTTCATTACTGTCATGATGGCTCTTGAGATTTTTCATTTTATCCAGAATAGATCCAGCAATTTTATGGTGGGAGGGACGTAGTTGCAACCCTAGTTAGCCTTACTTCTAATGACATCTAAGACGTGGTTTTTCAGATACAAACACACACACACACACACACACACGCAAAACCACACACTTGTAACTGATGTATAGTTCTACTGGTAGAATTTTAATACTGATTTCGTATCCGTGAAAGCAAAGATTTTGTTAAGAAGTGGCCTTATTTATCATTCCCGAGGAATTACTCTCTACACAAATGATGAACGATGGATGAGAAGAGGCTGTTATTGATTCAAAAGTATTCCATTTTCATTACATTAATAGAATTAATGATAATCTTATTACCTGAAACTGTCAACTGACTTCTTTTAAAATACCAAATAGTATTCGTACTGTAGACAAATCTACGCTAAAATTTGCTAATACTGACATCGTGGACAGAGGTCAAAATAAACAAGCAAAAAATGCGCCGAAGTTTCTTCGGCGCAGTCAAATTTTCTGTGCATTGTATAATCAAAACCTCCGAAAATAAACCTATCTTTCGGTGGTCTCGGTATAATACTGTATGAGCCGCGGCCCATGAAACTCTAACCACGGCCCGGTGGTGGCCTGGCCTGTATCTTTGCCAGAAGCACGATTGTGGCTAAATTTAACCTTAAATAAAATAAAAACTATTGAGGCTAGAGGGGTGCAACTTGGTATGTTTGATGATTGGAGGGTGGATGATCAACATACCAACTTGCAGCCCTTTAGCCTCAGTAGTTTTTAAGATCTGAGGGCGGACAGAAAAAGTGCGGACAGAAAAAAGTGCGGACGGACGGACAAAGCCGGCACAATAGTTTTCTTTTCAGAAAAAAAGGAAAAGAAAGAGATAAAAATGGTTCCGTCCAGATCAAGGATAGCAGCAATTTTTAATGAAACAAGGATCGTATTTCCGTGACTGAATGTCTTCGTATTGTCAAGAGAATAAAGTTAGCTGCAATACCCTATATTATAAATGGTTCTTACTGAGGAGTCATAACTGAGAATGAGTGTTCGTATGTCTGACTGCCTAGTTGGACGCGCAGTGTGCGGAAGGCTAATGTTGATATTGTTTAATAACGGCGTAACGAAACCTTATAAGAAGAGGTGTATGATTGGTATCCGCACCAGTTCAAAAAGTGATTTCTAGTTAAACATTATAACTACGTTTGTTTTTGCGCCAACGTGCATGAAAGCATTTGTTCGTGTATATATGTATGTATGCGCGAAAATATATATGTATGTATTTATATATACATACATACATACATACATACAACACATATTTATTATATGGACACACACACATATATATATATGTATATATATATATATATATATATATATATATATATATATATATATATATATATATATATATATATATATATATATAGCTTAATACTGTCAGCGACTTCCTGAGGCTTTTGCCTAAGATCTAGTTAAAGAAAATATGAGAGAGAAATATAAAATTCTTTTTATTTTGCCTAGATCAAGATTATTCATTTGCTTTTATTCTCATGCAAGTATATCATAAGGGGTCCCACAAAGGATCCTATTTATAAACCCTTTGATCCCAGAACCTTTGGTGGACGTCTGGTGGCCGGAGAGTGGTAGGGGACTTATTTTTTCATTTGGGGTTTGGATGGGGATTCTAAAGGATCACTCAGTTATATGCTCTCGAAAACTGAGCCTTTAACTGGACTATTTCGTTCGTCAAAAGTCGCTTACAACGAGGAAAATTACAATGATATTATTAAAATCACTAAGTATTTTGTATTCGGTCTATTCAACTCTGTATCTGGGTAACTACCTTTTGGTGAATTTCTGGACTATGTATTTTGTTCTTTATAGACCATATATACATAACATTTCTAAAAAATTTTGGTTAGAAATCAAAATCTTTGATGCAATTCAAGGAAAGCTTCCAAAGACTCATGAAAAATGTTTTGGAAATAATTAACTTCATTTTTAATTTTCCTGTTGCTTCAGATTTTACTTTGTTCACCAGTTTGAGGAACTGAAGCTCGGCAGAAATCTCCAGGGTGTGAAATGTAACTTCTGTCTGACTTAACCTCCTGAATACCTTCAAACGGGAAACGTTTGACCAAAAAGATAAAGTTCCACTTGCTAATGTAAGACATTTCATTCGTTAACTGCTCGATGAAAGACGTTTATCAAATTTTCCAGATTCACTGGGTTGAATTGAATTGAATTGAATATAGAATTTGCCAAAGGACAAGCGCTGGGACCTACGAGGTCATTCAGCGCTGAAACGGAAATTGACAGTAAGAAGGTACGAAAGGTGTAATAGGAGGAAAACCTCATGGTTGCTCTATGAATCAATTGTTAGGAGAGCGTTAAGGAACGTAAGATGGAAGAAAGAGAATATGAAAGGAGGAACAGTAAAAGGAACGAAAGGGGTTGCAGTTAGGGGCCTAAGGAAGGCACGCTGGAAAGACCTTAAGTAATTCCTACTGTTCACCGCATGAGGTGCACTGACGGCACTAACCCCCTTAGGGGCAGATTCACTGGAATTCACATCATTCTAGTGAATCTGGAGAATTTTATAAGTGCACTGGAACAGATGTCGTTCATCGTGTTGTTACCACATGAAAGGATAGTCTACTATTTTTAGTTTTCTGTAAAAGAAAACTATTGTGCCGGCTTTGTCTGTCCGTCCACACATTTTCTGTCCGCCCTCAGATCTTACAAACCACTGAGGCTAGACGGCTGCAAATTGGTATGTTGATCATTCTTCCCCCAATCATCAAACATACCAAATTCCAGCCCTCTAGCCTTGGTATTTCATTTAAGGTTAAAGTTAGCCATAATCGTGCTTCTGGCAACGATATAGGACAGACCATCACCGGGCCCTACCTTATTACAATCAAGAACGCCATGATGATCTAAAAACCTTATATCTGAGTTTTCCTTCTGGACGGTTATTTGGTATAACACGTTTGGCTATTCTTAAAAACGTTTGTGAGATTTAGTAAAAATCATTGAATTTTCGGAACGGTTGATTAACGAATGAAATTTGCTTCAGGGTAAAAAAGGAGAAAAAAATGTATAACATTCATAAAACGTGCGAGTGTCGAAATTAAAATACCTTGGCACAGATATTAAATAAAACAGTTTTATGAAAAAACACTGCATTATGTGAATGTGAAAATAACCCTATTTATTTGTTTGGAATTTATTCACAGTGCCTTTTCGAAAGGGATTTTGTAATACTTTATTGCATTGAACTGAATATAGAATTTAGGCCAAAGGCCAAGCATTGGGACCTATGAGGTCATTCAGCGCTGAAATGAAAATTGACAGTAAAAGCTTCGAAAGGTGTAACAGGAGGAAAACCTGACAGTTGCACTATGAATCAATTGTTAGGAGAGGGTGGAAAGTAAGTTGGAAGAAAGAGAATATGAACGGGGATACAGCAAAAGGAACGAAAGGAGTTGCAGCAAGGGGCCGAAGGCACGCCGCAGAGAGCCTTAAGTAATGCCTACAGTGCAACACATGAGGTGCAGACGGCACTACCACTAATACCTTATTGTTATCGTTTGAATTTCTAGGAAAAATATAAAAAAAAAGAGTTTCTAGGAACCGTTACCAAGTTTGTGTACGGAGACCTAAAATACCTTGAGTAGCAGTATCCCTACCTTTTTCCGGAAGATATATATGGGGCCATTTGTATAAATCCTTTTCCCCTAAAATCTTTCCACTTTTATTGTGGGAGAGTCTCGGGACGAGGGCTATACACCATCACGGAATTTATGAGAACCATAATTTTACCTCGTTAGATCCCTTACGAAAGGTGGGAACACTTTTCTAGCGGATGTATGCTTCGCTTAACGAACATATTGTGAAGAATATCTTATAAATATCGTCAATCATTAATTTCCTTCAAAAGTATATAGTTCCACAAAATTACAGTCACTCAAATCTGCAACGCGCTAATACTGTATTTGACTGGAACATTTGGTGAGAGTGAAACGCTTTTGTTTTTCCTCTTCATTACTGGACTCACTATGTGATGACAGATGCAACATCAAGTTATTATAGTCGACGCATTTTAAGAATATCACTAGGCCACGCCCACATCCTCCCTACCACACCCTGCCAACCCAGCCAAATCCCCTCCCCTCTTTCACGATATTACTCATACGGCTGGCAACGCTGTCATTAACAGTCTCCTGCTCTTTCCCGTCTCTGGATGGGTGGTGGTAGGGGGTTGCTTCCCTCTGGGGTCTACTACTCCTCTTGGGATGTACGACCTTTCGATGCTGTCAGCAACTGATATCATCCAAGAGTGCTGTACGGTAATGTCATTCATTATCTATGGTGCCAGGGAAAGGGGGCGTGGCCGAGTGATATTGTTAAAATGTGTCGACTATAGTCTCATTTCAACTTTTAAATATTCAGTAGTTTCTCAGATGTTTTTGCTATATGTAGAGGCCAATATGTTGGGTAACCAAGTGGTCTTCTTCCCTCCTTTTGAAATGAAATAACAGTGAAAGAGGTGATATATTTACATTGCCAATAACTGATTGATTTATTTAATAGTAAACTATCTGGTGTCACGACAGCAAAGTTCATCGACACTGGAAAATATGCTAGTAATGTAAACTTTAAAAAAAGTTTCACACACAAATACATCTACGCACAATCGAACACTATCATACAATAACATCTCATAAAAGATTTAAAATGGTAACCAAAATAAAATTTATAAGTTATAAACAAAATCATAAAGCTCTTAAGACAGTATACAGTTACCTGAGTCTACCATTAAAAATGAATTGCATTTTGTTAAGGAGAAGGAATTGTTTTGTATATGCACACACATATATGTATATGTTTTATATATATATATATATATATATATATATATATATATATATATATATATATATATATATATATATATATATATATATATATATGTGTGTGTGTGTGTGTGTGTATGTATGTGTATATATATATATATATATATATATATATATATATATATATATATATACACCAGGTGTTTCCTGAAATTAGAGCCCCCTCCACAGAACAAATGGAAAGTTATGAAGCTGTCTGCTATAGCCTATCTCCAAGTACATTATTTCTAGTTTCTATTAAGCTATTTTTCATTTTACATTTCTTGTATTTTCAGACTGAGTGACGGAGTTAGATACAGCCATGGCTAACGACTCGGAGGAAATCAGATGGACTGACCGAATCCGGGCTATAACCTTCAGAGAGGCCAGGGATGCTGGCGCATCCTACATTTCACGTTCCTGGATAGATAAATACATTAAAAGAGATGAATCCTTTGTTAAAAGAAAAGGGACAAAAATCCATATGACTGTCATCGCGAAAAGAGTGAGAATCTTGGAAGGCCTGAAATCCTTTCTCAGGAGTCTAAAGACATCATAGCTGAGGCAGTGGGTAGACCAAGGAAGTCTTTACATAAATTGGTGCTTGAACTAGAAACAAAAAAGGGAAAGAAGAGAAGTTATAGTGCTGCATATCGTGAGTTGAAAAAATCTGGTATCAAGCCATTTCATGTTATCAGCAAGCCCAACATCACTCAGCAACAGAGAGAAGACTGTGCATGGTTTTGTGGTTCAGTTCTTAAAGATTGGGATGAAGCTGACTTTCTCCATGTTGCCGCATCAGATGAATTCTTCATTTACACAGTCAGGAAGCCAAATCATAAAAATGACATCATTTGGGCAGCAAAGTTGGATGATATCAGCGATGACGTGCGCTATTGCCAAGTTGTGAAATTTCCTGAATGTTTGGGAATTTTTCTGTTTCACAGCCAAACAGTTAATGTGGATCATCAAAGAAAAAGGACAGTCATGGAATGGTGAATACTTCAGCGAAACTGTGCTTACTGGTGGAGTATTTCCTTTCCTCAAAGATCCTGAAAATGTGTTATCTGTTGAAGAAGTCACATTTTTGCATGATAAGGCACCATGTTTTAAGGCTCTTCAGACACAGGAGCTGCTTCGAAACAGTGGTATCGATTTCTTCTCGTCAAGTGAAATTCCAGGTAGCTCCCCTGACCTTAATGTGTGTGAAAACATTGGTAGTATCTTAAAGGATCGTGTTGAAGTGCACACACTGAACTATGATGGTATACCAAGACCTCGACAACCTGCGAAGAGAGGTAACCGAAGTGCTCAGGGAAATGGAGTTTGAGTCTCAGCTTTTTTGCGATTTGCTGACATCATATCCCTCAAGAATGCAGCTGTGGTACAAGCAGATGGAGGCCACACAAAATATTAAATACTCAGAGAGAAACTTAAATAAATACCTGTTCTGAATTACTTTTGTTTTTGTCCATATCAATTTTAGTTGATGCTGTGGAGGGGGAGGCTCTAATTTCAAAAACACCATATATATATATATATATATATATATATATATATATATATATATATATATATATATATATATATATATATATATATATATATATATATATATATATATATATAATATATTCTGAAGCGATTGTTTTGTCTGCAAATCCTATTAAAAATTTAGTTGGTACAGGATGTGGGTTTTAAATACGTTTTCAGTCGTCAAGCTTGCAAACCCTGAGCATAGAGACCACGCAAGGCAACAGGATTAGACTTGGACAAAATAATACTAGGATCAAAACCAGGGGAAACACTGGAAGAGAAATTCAGTGAGAAATGAGAGTAGAAGAGATTAAACTCTCCATTTTGGAGTCGAGTTACAAGCTCGCCTAGAAAGAAATGAAGAGGATAAATGGATTTGCAGAATTCTGTGAAAACAGCACTGCCAACATTCCAGATTTATTTTTCCGGAAGGAGACCATTTCACCTAGAGTGAGGTCTTTCTCGCAGAACATGAAAAAGATTTTTTGGTGAAAGAGTAAAATGTTTAGTAGTAGAATAAGAAAAACCCTGATCTGTAACAGAAACAAGAATAATAAAACCTCGTAGGGGGGTAGTGCCGCCACTGCACCTTATGTGGTGTACCGTAGGCATTACTTAAGGTTGTTTGCAGTGTGCTTTCGGCCCCTAGCTGCAACCCCTTTCGTTCCTTTTGCTGTACTCCTTTCATATTCTCTTTCTTACGCTCCATCCTCTCCTTACAATTAATTCATAGTGCAACTGCGAGGGTTTCCTCTTGTTACACCTTTCAAACCTTTTACTGTCAATTTCCATTCGAGCACTGAATGACCTCATAGGTCCCAGTGCTTGGCCTTTGGCCTAAATTCTATATTCAATTCAAGAATAATAAAAGACTAACGTGCACGCTCCCTCGGCTATGTTCACATATGCGCATCTGAATTCTAACAACATTACATTACGTTCGAGATTGCAAGAGTATTCCACGTGCTCCAAAGATATATTCTAGAAATAGGAAGAGGAGTTTCAACCGGCGCAAATGGTGGGAGGTTAAAGGCCAGGTCATAGAATGGTGATAGATTGCCCCTACCGAAGAGGTAATATCCGGCTGATATGAGAAATATTGCTGCAGGATCTTTTTGTTAGCTTCATTTTCCTCAACCTTCCGCTGTGGGAGAACTGTTGCTTGCCAGTTTTTTTGTTTCGAGATGGATAGTATCTATTGTGCAGCGGAAATTTGTTTACGTTGAGAGTTCCTGGTGGTGGTTACGCTTTCTGCATTGCATCCTCGTATGTTAAGATAGGAAAGAGTCTTTCTTGTGAAGATAGTGGATTTGGTTCAATTTCTTTACTTACATTATTATTATTATTATTATTATTATTATTATTATTATTATTATTATTATTATTATTATTATTATTCAGTAGATGAACCCTATTCATATGGAACAAGCCCACCAAAGGGGCCACTGACTTGAAATTCAAGCTTCCAAAGAACATTGTGTCCATCAGGAAGAAATAAGGGGAAGTAAAGGAAAATACAGAAAAAAGGGACCCCACTTATCCAAAAAAGAAAAAAATCAATAAACAGACAAATAGATAAAAATGTATTAAAATGCAAGAAGAAAAGTAAAGTACATTATTATCCTTTTTCTTCAACTGCAAGATTCCTCAACATATATCATGGGTAAATTTGGCTGAGTCCTTCAAGAAAGGGCTTCTCCCTCAGCAAGGTATCTGGAAATCATAAAGTACTCAGAAAAGTGGCAAAGGTACACAGGCAAAATGAAGTGAAACAAACTGATTATTGATTGACTTACCGAAGCGGTTCTGGGGTTATGGACTTTCGCTGAAAATATAATTCTAACGAAAATTCATTGGACATTTAAATGTTTCCAATTTATTAAAGGGATAATTTGTTTTTATTTCGGAGATTTCAGAATTTTTTGAAACACTATTTTTTTCTTGGTGTTCTCCTAAGAAATCTGCGTACTCCCAATGGGAAAGTTTCCTATTCAAGGTCAAATTAAATTAAAATGATAAAAATGAAACTGATAAAATCAAACACTTCATCGGTTCATCCCTTTTCTTTCCTTTTGTTGGTGCTGTTACGCAACTTAATTAAAGCAATCAGTAAATTTAAAAAAATTCTTTTGTACAAAGTCAGACATTATTTCAAAGCCATAGTACATTTTCACTTCTAACGATTGTTTCAATTAATCCTTTTTATTCGCCCCTCTCCCTTTACCTTTCCCAGCTCCTTTCTTTTACTTCTTTCCTCCTTCCTTCCTCCCTTTATTTCAGCTTTCCCTTCTTCTCATTGAAAGTTCCTTCTAACAAAAAGGCCTAACGTAATCCAGGGTGGTCCGGATCTTAGCGTTTTCGGTTACTGAACCACTTTACCTACTTTTTGAGTTTAATCCTTTTCAAGAGGATTTTCTTTCGTAAGAGTTTGCAAAATCTCTCTCCTCCTCCGTAAGAGCTTGGAATCTCTCTCTCTCTCTCTCTCTCTCTCTCTCTCTCTCTCTCTCTCTCTCTCTCTCTCTCTCTCTCTCTCTCTCCCCACACACAAATAAAGATTTAAAGGAAGATTGGTCGAAACATTTCTTGCCAAGAGCTACTTCCATTTATAAAAGTATGTCTTAGATTCTCTCTCTCTCTCTATCTCTCTCTCTCTCTCTCTCTCTCTCTCTCTCTCTCTCTCTCTCTCTCTCTCTCTCTCTCTCCACACACATACACACACAAATAAAAATTTAAAGGAAGATTGGTCGAAACATTTCTTGCCAAAAGCTAACTTCCATCTATAGAAGTATCTCTTAGATTCACACAATTAATAAACTTGTATCATTAATAACCTGAGCATAATTTTAAATTAAAGTTGTGATTTCATATGAGTTCATACGCCTTCAGTGACTGTTGTTGCAACGCAAAGGACACCGGAATCTTACACATGTATTGCAACTCTCCGAAGTGTGTCGTGGTCACTGAACAACGTTTGTCACTGTTCGTAAACTGCACTATTGCAAATAGAGAAGAAAACAAATCGACTATTTTCTTTTTCTTGTGATTTCATTTTGACGTTTATTTGCATGTTAACCATAGAGAAATATTTCTATCAGCGATTCAGTGCTGCTAATCCTCATTAAATACCAAGTAATTCATACGGTGTGCGAAGGAAATAATAAATCGTTGTTCCTGAATTTCCCTCTTAGATTTAGTTTACTCTGTCCATAAGAGTTTTCAGCTGAAGCATTAAAGAAAGAATGGAAGAAAGAGTACCATTTAGCACAGTCTTTATAGAAGAAAATAAGGCATTAAACAGAAGAAGCTCTGGATAGGGTACCATCACGTTATTTATGAATGAGTTGTCCAAACCTAATGACTTCGTAGAAAGGAGGCGCAAACGACAGCTGTCAGTCATAAATTCGCCGACTCTTTGGGCGTAACTAATAAATGAGAAAAGTTTACAAGCCTTCTTTATATATGGAAGTTTTTTTTCGAAACAGTTATATTTACTTTATGATTTTCGTACTGAAAAAGAACATCAAGTTTGAAAATTTCATTTAAGGAAAGGCAAGAAAAAACTGTAAATAATATTGTATGAAAAGTTGTAAACAGATTATTATAAAAAGAAACCCATCAAAAAAAATGCGGACAGAATAGGGTACGGACGCACAGACAAAGCCGGCACAGTAGTTTTCTTTTACAGAAAACTAAAAAGGGAGAGTGAATTTTCTCCTTGCTTATGTTCGGCTTTGATCATGCCAGATGCATTCGATGAACCTATTAAGCATTCCAGAAGACCCGGAAAAATACCTGCGAAAATTCTGCTCAGAAACAAGTGCATTCTGCTTGACAGTTTGCAAAGCTCTCCAGCGTCTCTGTAAGACTTGGCCGTAGACTTGAAATCCTAATGTGAGTTGGCATGTCCTGCCCGCAGATTTGCATGACCTGTAAACGTATGTAGTAAGCTTTAAAAAGAGCATAAAATTTCTAAAGTTCTCGTTGTTTTGTCCTTATCAGGTGACGTCTGACATTCGCAGGAAAATAGACGCTCGAGAGGTACCTGCTTGGCTGAGATTGGTGTTAGTGCTTCTCGGGGCCTGTGCCATCCTGAAATTGGCAGGGATGAAGCGTACCGACTGCCATATCCTTCAGGATTTACATAGTGTCCTGATCACTGAAGCTGATTGCACCAGTGAAACTGCTGGACAATTATTGCTGAGACCCATTAAAGGCGTAAATTTTGTAAGAGGCCAAGTTTGAAGACTACGAGAGAGCTACTTAACGACACAAGGAGTTGTATAAAACCAAAACGTCATGATATCAGCTGAGACTTTCAGGAAACGACTTATCTTCCAAGCTATTTTCTGCTAGAAATGATGAGCCTATACTCCAGAGTTAAAATATGAGATAAACATTTTAATTGCTATCAAGTTTCATTTGAAAGTAATAAAAGTCTAAAGCTTACGACTGTCAATAGCACCTATCCTCGAAATATGTTTTTGTAAGATAATTGTTCTCCAGTTGATAAAATAAAAATATTTACTAGATTTGACATTGAATGAAGGTTCCATATGCGCAAAATTTCAGCAAAACGGCAATCAATAAAAATTTATGCGCACCGAAATAGTTTCCAGACAGTCATTTAAAAGAACTGGTATTTTGTAATTATACGCCTAGACAAACAATAGTTTCCTTTTAATGGTTACTTATATGAAATTATAGTTGTAAATTTTCTTATCGAAAATGCACGAGAAAAAAAGTTATAAAATTGATGCATAGCAGCACCCATGAACTCTAGAATCGAGATGATGTATCGCCACTTTTGGCTTGCAGGCGTACCAACCCTTCTGAAGTTGACCTACACTCTTTTATTTTAATATCCTCTGAATTATTTCGAAATTTATCCTTAGAAACGTCTAGTCTCATTAACTAAATAATCCACCGGGAGACAGCGGTGCCTTTGAGCCTTCTTCGACACTGAATGTGAAGTGGTGGCTCTTTCAAAAGTGCAGCTTGACATTTCTTTTAATCTTCTGAGGATTAATGTCCCCCAGTTTTATTCACGCACACACACACACACACACACACACACACACATATATATATATATGTGTGTGTGTGTGTATACTACTATATATATATATATATATATATATATATATATATATATATATAATCTCTCTATCTGTATATAGATATATGTACATACATACACACACACACACACACACACACACATATATATATATATGTATATATATATATATATATATATATATATATATATATATATATATATATATATAGAGAGAGAGAGAGAGAGAGAGAGAGAGAGAGAGAGAGAGAGAGAGAGAGAGAGAGATGACAGATGAAGATCCTTGTGATGCGAAATCTTTACCGTACGCAATGCAGCGACCTTCGGGTCCCATAAATCTTTAAGGATGAGACTGCAAGCCTCATGCCCTGGCCGTGAATCACAATAATTGAATAACCACCAGGTGTTTTATTCACTATTCAGGCCATCAGAGAAACAATGGATTTTTCAGTAAACAGCCCCTACTCGTTGTTCCTCAGAATTTGTGTGTGTGTGTGTGTGTGTGTGTGTGTGTGAGGTTGCAGATGAAAGAAGATAACAATCCTTTACCTATTCATTATCCGACTGCTGAATCAAAGAGAATTTCATGTACAGTAAAAGCTAAAGGAAAAATGAGCAAACTCTTTCATGCTACTCGTACTTCAACGGCTCTTGACGTGATTACCCAACAACAGAGCGTGGAAGAAGGAGGGATAGAGACGAACTGATAACATAGATCACTGGTTTAAGACTGAAAGGGAAGGAGCCCTTTCAAGCGAGCGATGAGAATCGTTAGTGAAATTCGCGGTACGTCGTTCATCTTTAGCTATTTTTTTTTCCAGGTTTTATCCCCGTTTCTACCCTTCCCTTAATGCTACGCCATTATTCTATACACCCTTTTAGAAATGTTTACTTGCGGCTGCGAGGGTTAGGGTTTCATTTTCAGTACTTGAAGGTAAACAGCAGTCTCCCTCCATTGTTCAAAGAGGCAAACTGGTATGATGGATTCTTCCTGGCGGAAATTGCTCAGGGACTCCAGTTCCAGTATAAGTATATTATTTCCTTTTTCTCTTCTCTTTTTCCTTATCTCCCTACAGTTTCTAATGTCCACGAAGGAGACTCCTTTGCTTCTCCTGTCATCGTAGGCTAAATACCTTCAGGATATTACCGAAATAATGACCTTCCTCTGCTAGATTCCCAGTTGTAAATGCAACAGAATTTGATATACAACGTAATATATTCACATTGTCGAAAATGATCAAATAATTTTTTAAGATTACTTTTTATTGATTTCTTCCTGTAATAAACTCGTCTAGAGACTTTAGATAGAAATTAGGAATGTTAAATTATTTGGATGTTCATGGACAGATTAGCTACGTGACCTTTGACGAAGTTCGTCTCTATATTTTGTTCTTGTTAATATATATTTTTTATTTAATAAACTGTTTAATATTTTATTTATTACATATTCTTCCCTACCACTTCTTTGTTTCAAGTTTGATATTCTTGTATAGTTGAAGTATGATTTGCAAGTACTAAAGAATACAAGATTTATCTGAGTAAATACAAAATAATTTATTTAATCTGATTCGGCTAAGATTAAAGAGGTACACGAAGTAAAAAAAAAAAAATGAAGTATTCGGCGAAGCGAGATCTGCAGCTGCTACAAATGGTAAGTCAAACAGAGAGTGAATTGATAATCTACACTGTTGCCTTTGTTCCTTTGCATCATTGTGCAAGTGGTTTTACGACCCTGTTCTGTCGAAACAAAAAGTTTTTCAAGACTCGAAAGCATGAACTGTCTAGAGTTTCTAAAGCTTACAATTAAAGACATAGTGTAGCTTTACCACACATATAGCTGAACAATCTGACACCATCAGTTTAGAAAAATAGACTTCATATTACCACCATATAAACAAATTTCATTTCTGGTAATCTCGGATTCTGAGACATATAGAAATAGATGACATTTTAATTTTGTCGGATATATTAAAATTCCATTCGTACACCAACTTCAGTATGATTTCCTAGGTTTCAGTCTTGGGATTAAAGAATTAATTGGGATTAATTTCTTTGATGTCATGCTTGATCTCTCTGTGAAACATTCAAACAACCAGTTCTTTGTGAAAAGTGTTAAGTCAAAGAAGCAGAAGTAATTGTAGTTGGATATGTGAGCACTAATAGTCACTTGTTAGTAAATAGAAATTGCATAATGTTAATTTATATGTCATCATTCAGTACAGTCTTGTATTAAGATAACCATAAGAATGCAATTTCCCTCTGTCAGTCGCGTTGCAAACGTGGGAAATGTGTCTGCACGAACATGAAAATCGAATCATGATCGCATATCAACATTCTCAATGAATGTCGTATTATAATTGATTTTTCATCAAAATGGGAAGATTAAAGATACAAATACCATGTCCGTCCCTTCCTCTCCCCTACATCTTTTTTTTTTAAATCACATGTTGCCGCTTATCACTCACCGAAAACGAAAGAATCCGTAGAAAAAGGGTCTGAAACCCTGGTCAGTATATTGCAGGTACACAAGCCATGCGTTCATTTTGCTACCGAGCATCGGCACATGAATCAGAGTCCCGATATTTTTTAACGTGCAAAATACGACTTCAAAGCGCCTTTAAGCTTTTGACTTCCCTTCTGATATCAATCTTTTCATAAGTCAGCGCTAATGAACTTGGAAGATAAATTTCCGCCGCTCCACACGCCGTTCGGACCGCTGGATAAACAGATGGAACTGAAATGCATTAAGGTCAAGGGAGACTGTATCCTAAAGATACTTGCCTTCAAAGGACCTGTTACGCGGGAAAAAAAAAATATTGAATGAAGAGGCAAACATAAGCACTTATAAAATGAAAGTTCTGGAAGGTTTGTCTCAAGCCATTTTTGATACTTGTTCTTTTTTTAAGTATAAAATTTGGTACAGAACTATTGCGATGACATGAACGAATTTGATGTTACCTTGCAGAGTTAATACATTTAAAAGGACATTGTATATTTTCGCAATGGGGCATTTACAAGCGCATTCCATTAGGCCCTGAAGCTTAATTTAAGTGTCTAATCATTCGCGGAAATTGCTGCGGTAAATAACGATTAACACAGTTAGCTGTGCCGGATAACAGATACCAATTTCATATATACAGTAGTTCCTTAGTTCCAAGAATAAGATTGCTCTCTCTCTCTCTCTCTCTCTCTCTCTCTCTCTCTCTCTCTCTCTCTCTCTCTCTCTCCCTCTCTCATGACAAGCAAGTGGGACATTTCTTGTGGCTTCATAAAAAGCTGGAGGTGTCTTCATGTTTTCCAAGAGAGAGGGAGAGAGAGAGATAAAAAGATAGAGAAGCTAAAAGGACACTGAAATGCTTTCAAGGTAGTCTTTCTGCTTCGTGGTCACTTTTATCCGATATAAAATGATGCTATTCCTTTCATTTGGCAACCTTCTCTTACGTGGGTAATTCCTACCAGCAAAAGGAAATGGTGCACATAACTGAATGTTGGACTTTACTTTCTACACTAACTCAGAAAAAAGTAAACCAATAGTTTTCGTTGATTTGATCAATGCGCACATGCACACACACACGCGCGCGCACACACACACGCGCGCGCACACACACATATATATACTGTGTGTGTATATATATATATATATATATATATATATATATATATATATATATATATAACACATATATATAGATATATATGTAATGTGTGTGCATAAAAACGTATGCACATCTATAAGGCTCGAGCACGTCTAACTGTATCTATATAAAGAAGACTTTTATGGTGTGAATAATTCACTGACGACATTTGTGCAATAAAAGGCTTTACTGAACATCGAATACACATTTACTCGAATTACGATGATACACCAAGACCAAATCTGCAAAATAAAAAATATGAATTTCTTTACCAAGGCAAATGCCTTTCCTTTTGTTGAACGTAAAACTTTCTGACTTTTCATCATCCGTTTCTTTTTAAACTGGATGGGATATTTTCTTTTTCCTCCTTCTGATTAGCCACAGGATTTACCTCGTTACTTATAATGTCAATAAAGAAAATTTATTATCATTATTATTATTCAGAAGATGAACCCTATTCATACGGAACAAGCCCACCAAAGGGGCCATTGACCTGAAATTCAAGCTTCCAAAGAATATTAAGGTGTTCATTCGAAAGAAGTAACAGAAGGTAATATGAAAGGAAGAAAGAAGAGATCAGTTATTGGAAAAACAGATAAACGAACAAATTAATAAATAAACAAATAAAAATGCAAGTAAATTATATGACACTCCCCAATTCATGCGTGATTCTTTCTATCGTTCTTCAAATGTACATTTTTTTTCTTTTTGGCTACTACCGTACCTTCATCTTCAGATATATTAAGCTTATCTCAGGCCAGTATCTACTTCTTACCTGCCACATCTCCATCATCGTCTGTTTAATAATAATAATAATAATAATAATAATAATAATAATAATAATAATAATAATAATAATAATAATGTATATCCTAACACAAACTTTACTTTCATCACAAACATTTCTTAGCAAAATACTATCGTATAGATGGTATCACCGGCTTTCTTAATATCTTAAAAAAAAAAAAACACTACTCTTCACCTAACAATTCTTTCCTTTTCCGCCATTACTGTCTTAAAGTGAAACGATGAACATACTCCTTGGGTTTACTGAGGCCCGCTGATTCTTACAATCACTCCAGTTGCCTCTCTCATAACACAAAGTCACTTGATTTCTAACCTCACCAGTTGCTGTCAAACTTACCACTTTTCCAGATCTGCCTTACAAACTTGGCCAGCCATTTATTTACAGTACAACCACCAGGTCGCAGCACTTTCTATCTAATCACATTATTTCCTAGTTATTTCCCTTCCCCTAACCTTATATTTGCCTTTATTATTATTATTATTATTATTATTATTATTATTATTATTATTATTATTATTATTATTATTACTGCAGCAAAATCAAGCCTCTACAAACTAAAGGCGAAATTAAATGCGGATGCGTTAGGATATAATAATAATAATAATAATAATAATAATAATAATAATAATAATAATAATAATAATAATAATAATAATAATTATTATTATTATTATTATTATTATTATTATTATTATTATTATTACTGCAGCAAAATCAAGCCTCTACAAACTAAAGGCGAAATTAAATGCAGATGCGTTAGGATATAATAATAATAATAATAATAATAATAATAATAATAATAATAATAATAATAATAATTATTATTATTATTATTATTATTATTATTATTATTATTATTATTATTATTATTATTATTATTATTACTGCAGCAAAATCAAGCCTCTACAAACTAAGGGCGAAATTAAATGCAGATGCTTTAGGATATAATAATAATAATAATAATAATAATAATAATAATAATAATAATAATAATAATAATAATAATAATAATAATAATAATTATTATTATTATTATTATTATTATTACAACAGCAAAATCAAGCCTCTACAAACTAAAGGCGAAATTAAATGTAGATGCTTTAGAATATAATCACACATTCATTCGGGAAAGTAAATACGATATGCGAAATACCGTGATGGAATCAGCCTCTTTAACGTTAGGGAGAGACGAATCCTGATTAGTAGATTAGGGGCTTGGTATTAGCCCGTTGATGCAAGAAGCAGATCAGTAACTTCACCAAAAGCGTCGCAGGTTTCCATTGGAAATATTACAGCTCTTCCCCTGATGCATATCTTTATAATCTGGGGAAGCAATATGACTGAGAGATGGACTTGGATATAGGATTACCGAGCCATATATATCAATATTTAGGAGATCACTTTCCTTATGTATTTGAGTCGCTGAATAAAGCCGGTTCAGGATTCGGTTAAAAACAATAACACCGTCCCAAGTTGTATACTATATATATATATATATATATATATATATATATATATATATATATATATATATATATATATATATATATATATATATATATATATATATATATATATATATATATATATAAAACTGAATCACGAAAATATGGAACGTGATGAATATATAAATAAAGACAAGATCCACGAAGGAAAGAGAAACAATGGAGAACTGCAAGGCCTTTCGACTTCTTGTCCTTTACTTAGCAGACTCAGGACAAGTAAAGGACAAGAAGTCGAAAGGCCTTGCAGTACGCCATTGTTCCTCTTTCCTTCGTGGATTTTGTCTTTATTTATGTGATATATACATGTATATGTATATATGTATATATATATATATATATATATATATATATATATATATATATATATATATATATATATATATATATGATATATGCTGTATGTGTGTATACACATAAATGCATGTGAGTGAAATCACTAGTTCGGCCACGTACAGACATTCATGCTGGAGGTAGTTAATCAATATTATATGTATCGCCGAGGAATGTGCGAAGCTTTTATCTTTAATCATTTATAGAGTTCCTGGACGTTTATTGTCACAATCTCCAGGAATATCCAGAAAATTTGATGGGACCAGTTTAAATTTCATGACTGAAGCAGAAATACCTGTAAAGTCTTATTACCAGCTTATGACCTTATGCATTATGTCAATCTGCCATCTAATTAAATGCATTATGCATTATGTTGATCTGTCATTCACATTCCCTCTTGCTGAAGGCAACAGCTCCCTCAGTTCGATGTGAACTGACATTTCTTTCGACATGTGTGATCTGACGCTGGAAGATTAACATAATTCCAGCGTCCGATCATAAACGTCTAAAGGAATGCTAATTCACAACGAACTGACGGAGGAGCCGTTGTTTTCAGCGACCGAGAATGCGAATGGCAGGGCCATGACACTACACAAGCAACCGGCTTTGCGCTTATTATAATTCATAAGGTCGTCTTTCAAGAAGTGGAAGAGCACTGACGCCTCTTCAAAGACGCGGCTCCTTTGTAAAGGAAAGACATCAGTGCCGAGGCCTTTGTCTGCGAAGCCAACTTCAGGGCTGAATTCATCTCCTTCATCGTGCAAATTCAAATGTTAATGGGCATCATTAACCTGATGTGGAGGTGCATCTACCTACCTGTCGAGGCAAGATGCCAGAAACGGGATTTTGGCAAAAGGTGATCGGTGAAATATGTTTTCATTGTGAGTGTGAAGTCTGCATATCAATAGAGCTTGGTTTTTGTTCGGGAAATGTCGGCGCACGAGAGACAGGTGGTTTGTACTTTTTTTCTTGTCTGGTATTCTTTTCATGCACATAGTATACCAGATTTAGATGATGCAGAAAGCCCCATCAACCTGACCCCCGCCCCCCAACACACACACCCCACCTCCCGATAAAAAATGACTAAACAGCAAGTTAATATCTCAGACAGCTCGGTAGGAATCAACCATTCATCTAAGTTTCTTTGAGAAACCAGGTCGCTTAGTTCACTAGAACAAAAATGAGCATGGTTCTTTCCAGAAAATGTTAAAACAAAAGATCTAAACGATTTGACGCCAATTTCATCATCTCTTTACACACAGAGATAAAAAAAAATGTTAGAGGACACCATCTTCAGTGTTTCTAATAACAAAAAACAAAACAAAAAATACGCTTCGCACGCAATATGACGCCAAGTAGTGCTCATTCCTCGTCAAGCACAGTGGTGACAATTCTCAGTGAGTCTTGGTTTTATCAGATCTTATCAGACAGAAGATAAGATTGTGTTTTCACTTTATTCTACGTGGGGGCAAAGTCAGTAACTGGAGCAATAGTTTTCCAAATACCAATTTTTCATATTCAAGGAAAAAATTCGAATCATCGAACACGTATGGTAGATTTAGGCTCATTAGAATCATTTTCATTGTCATTCAGCCGCCGTATATAAAGTATAAAGGACAGCATCAAGCAACTAGTACGCAATGAACGGAGTAGAAAGTCCTTTAGAAAGTGCTTCAGTTCAAACCTAGAAACCTAGAAATGAAGTGGTAGGAATTAGGAACCATTGCTCTTCGAGTGGCCTATCTAGCAGCAATTTGGAAAAGCATATAAATCACGAACGACGAAGAAAATGATTGAAAGAAGGGACTGGTGGCCATCAGCCATTAATTTTAAAAAAAGAAACTACCTTGCTTTATATATATATGCCAATACATGAATGAATACCATAGAGAACACATTTGGAAAATGACTCCGTAATAGTTCTATCGTTACAGCGTGCTTCCAAGGAAGGTTCAGGAAGAAGTAAAATCATTCAAAGACTTCTGCAATGGATATAAAAACCTGATTTACCCATCGGAGAGGATATTATAAAAGAGGGACAAGCGAGTGTGTATTTCGGCGCATGGAAGTACTGTTAAATATGTGAATGACTTTTGCGCATATTCTTCGAGATTTGAAGATTCACTTTGAAATATATAGGTCTTAGACGGCTGGAGTTTCCTAAACCAAAGATGCAGACTGGACGGACCGAGGAAAGGATACCGAGTCTTGAAAAGAGTAAATGAATGTTATGCCAAGTAAAAAAGATAACTACCTGAAAAGCAAAGTGAACAACGCGTGTTTTTAATTTCTGTAATTCGAGGTAACTGACGCCTGTTTTCCAGGAGCGAGAGGAGACGGTGGATCAATAATGAGGAGAATGCGTGACGTGTAATACCCAAGGAATATTGGATGTAAAGACAGGCTGAGGGGGGGAATAGTGGGTAGGTGTGGGGTGGGTATAGAGGTACCTGAGCCTCGTGAAAAATGTCAGCGGGTAAGAAATATGAATTACATGACCGAGGCAAGACTAATCAGATTGATATGTGAAGGAAGGTGATTGGAAAGAGAAAGCAGAGAAGAAAATTAGAATGATTAATATAGTTTCCAATGAAAAGGATACCAAAAGTCATTATCGGGCTTAAGATCTGTTTATGGGTAAAGCAACGTATGGGCGCAAAATTAATGTTACATCAATCCACTTTAACCCTTTCGCAGCGGAGTTTATTCTGACTCTCATTCCCAGCTACGTGCACATTTGAAAGTGCTTCCAGCTTAAAAAATGAAAAATGTACTATACCTATAAGCCCTATATTTTCAGGAATGAACTTCATTTTAGCTTGCAATTAATACATCATGCGTCAATAAATGATTAAAAATTGGAAAAAGTAAAAAAAAAAAAAAAGAAGTCATTGACTCTGAGGTCTTCGTTAGTGGCACAAGTAATCCTTTTAGTACACTATCAGTGTATCATATATTCATGTTCCGTATTTGCAACACTTCTTGTACTGTACATTCTGTATAAATGCTATACTTCAAAATATGTACAAAATAACATAGATGTCTTTATTTTTTTAATGATACCAATCATCCTTTCTCTGCGCCATCAAACTGATATCTGTCCCTTGCAAGTACTGCTCT
>NC_089752.1:114565456-114595456 GCF_040412425.1 Macrobrachium rosenbergii
TCCTTCTCCCACCTTCCATTTACCTGTATATTTATATATATACCTTAGTTTTACCAGACCACTGAGCTGATTTACAGCTCTCCTAGGGCTGGCCCGAAGGATTAGACTTACTTTACGTGGCTAACAACCAATTGGTTACTTAGCATTGGGACCTACAGCTTATTGTGGAATCCGAACCACATTATAGCGAGAAATGAATTTCTATCACCAGAAATACATTCCTCTAACTCTTCATCAGCCGGCCGCGGGAATTGAACTCCGGCCCATCGAGTGACAGTCTGAAGCTCAACCGATTCGGCCAACAAAGGGCTAAACCATTTACCTGTAATAACCTCATCAACCCTGCTTTTCCTAGTAGGGTTGCAGCTCGTCTTGATTAATAATAATAATAATAATAATAATAATAATAATCATCATCATCATCATCATCATCATCATCATCATCATCATCATCTGTTCCCTATTCTCATTTCTTGTACTGAGTCTCCCAGTTTTATTTACACACGTGCACGCACACACACATATATTTTTACATATAAATATAATAATTATCCATACATATTTATATATATAATATATATTTCAAAGTTTACATCTTTTCCATATACAACGTGTAAAGTCTTTTACACTCCAATAATCCTTAATATAAAGTGTCAGTTGCATTTATAATCCCCTCCCCTATATTCGCGCGCGCGCGCTCTCTCTTTATGAATAGCTCCCTACGCTTTCCCTTTGACCCTTCACCTCGGATAATAGGTAATTCTTTGTTTATTACTCAGTGTTGATGGCTGCCTTTGTCCTTTCGTCACTCTCTCTCTCTCTCTCTGTGTCAGCAAGAGACTGGGAACAAAAACATTTAGTTCCACTGAACAGAGCTAAGATATTATTAGGATAATAATTGCAAGAAATTCCCCTAAATTTGAAAGGAAATATTCGTTGAAGATCGTGTCTTTTTCGATGAAGTCTTTAATTTTCTTGAAATCTTCAAATCATCAGCGATTTATCTTAATTAGAAGCACTGATTAAGCGACGTATTTCCTTTCCTAATGAAGGAGCGCTTCTCCTTTCATAGTTCCTCGTTGGGAGAGTCGGTAGAGTTGTGGGCTAGCACTCGCTAGGCCCGAGTTGAGTCTCCGGCCGGCTAATGAAGAATTAGAGGAATTTATTTCTCGCAATAGAAATTCATTTCTCGGTATAGTGTGGTTCGGATTCCACAATAAGTTGTAGGTCCCGTTGCTAAGTAACCAATTGGTTCTTAGCCACGTAAAATAAGTCAAATCCTTCGGGCCAGCCCTAGGAGAGCTGTTAATCAGCTCAGTGGTCTGGTAAAACTAAGGTTTACTCAAGTTTTTCCTTTCATTTCTATAATTATTTTGACTATACTAAGTCATTTTTATATTCTTCACCGATACTTCCTTTCTTTCTTTTTCAGCCTGTTCCGTGAAATAAATTGCTGATTAGTCATTTCCATCCCGTTATTTAAGAAAAAAAGACACTACAGACACTCGTAGCTCATCCGACCAGAAAATGTTGATTACATTATTTTTTAAAAGCATTTGGTCATTTCCCACATTTTCCCTACAGGTTTTTTCCGGCTGACATTTTTAAATCCTATTGTTTCTGCAATTTTTGCAAATTCTGCG
The DNA here is from genome assembly GCF_040412425.1 of Macrobrachium rosenbergii. Taxonomy (NCBI): domain Eukaryota; kingdom Metazoa; phylum Arthropoda; class Malacostraca; order Decapoda; family Palaemonidae; genus Macrobrachium; species Macrobrachium rosenbergii. The sequence continues at coordinate 114,567,100 of NC_089752.1, forward strand.
ATCATGTGCATTTAACGCCATGATTTTCCCAGAGAAAAATATTCAATAATTGGTGCTTTTTCTTTCCAAAATCTTTGAGCAGTTAGAATAAAGTGAAATTTTTATGCCATTATACCTGAGGACGAACAATATACAGTAAGATTTGAATTCAGGGGTGGAGTGCAAAAATTCTTTTGGGAAATATATAGAAAAAATGTCGTTGTCCGGACGACAACGCCAGTTGATAAAATAATTATCTGATAATAATGTTCTCCCTGTCATTTATCCATTCTTTCCTTGTTTGTATATTGACTATCGTGCTTCGTAGATTTTGATGAGTTTCCTTTTTTTATTTTTCCTTTGCTTGACCTTCCGCCGCGCGGTCATTTTCTTTTCGACTTTCTTTTATATTACAAATATTCCTGTTTTGTTTCTTGGAGCTTTCCTATTGTGTTTTGATTCTAGTATTTATTTTATACTACCAATATCAGTTCTCTATTTGTACGTTTATTAGGCTTTATTTTTGTTAGAAGTATTTCTTGAAATGCATTATTTTAATTTTCAATCCAAGCCAGGGTGTCTGGATACACACACACACCCACACACACATTCTCTCTCTCTCTCTCTATCCGGGTGTATATATGTATATATATATTATATATATAATTGTGTATATATGTATATAATTATATATGTATATATATATATATATATATATATATATATATATATATATATATATATATATATATATATATATATATATATATATATATATATTTGAAACATTGTCAAGATCTCTGCATTATTTCCATCATGCACTGGTGATAATCGTGCTTCCATTCCAATAATTCCCGACAAAGAGAACAAGTCACCCAAATAATGAAAAAGTTGGTAAATCAGTGAGGTCATATTATCAACATGAAGTCGTGTAAGATCGAGTACCAGGAAATAAATTCAATCTCAAAACAGTCAGTTAGTAAGGATTTTCTGTCATCTTTAAATTTAGTCGTTTGAAATGATCATCATTTAAAGATAAGAGAAAGGTAATCGCAAGAAATCCAGAGGATTAAACGCCCTACAAAAATATCAAGCAATATATTTTCTGTAAACGAAAACTATTGTGCCGGCTTTGTCTGTCCGTCCGCACTTTTTTCTTCTCCGCCCTCAGATCTTAAAAATTACTGAGGCTAGAGGGCTGCAAACTGGGATGTGGATCATTCACCCTCCAATCATCAAACATACCAAATTGCAGCCCTCTAGCCTCAGTAGTTTTTATTCTTATAAGGTTAAAGTTGGCCATAACCGTGCCTTGGCAACGATATAGGACAGGCCACCACGAAGACGTGGTTAAAGTTTCATGGGTTGCGGCTCATACAGTATTAAACCGAAAGACAGATCTATTTCCGGCGCAATTTTTACTTGTTTTTCCAATGCCCCGATTTGAAGATATTCTTAAAAAGGAAGTCTGTTACAGTCGTTAATCTTTGCCGTAAATGGTTCCTGCTATCTACAGCCACTGTCAAACCTAGCTTTCACGGTTTAATTTCCCCAATGGCTTAATTGGGCGCTCGGAGCAACAGATCCTCTGTAATTCTACGTATGGAAGAGTTTCAAACCTGGTTTCCATGATATATGTATATAGTAAATTAGTATTAAAGTAGTTTAACCAGACCACTGAGCTGACTTTCAACTCTCAAAGGGCTGGTCCGAAGGGTTAGAATAAAAAATACCACATAGGCACACGTTCTCATACTGTGACACATACACACAATAAATGCATTTAATCATGCTTGCACACTAAAAAGGTATATTAAAATGCATAATAAGTTGAGCAATATTTAAAAAAAAATTTTAATTTAAATTCGACAAATGCTATAAGGGTTTTCGTTCTTTTATTATTCACTTATATATATATATATATATATATATATATATATATATATATATATATATATATATATATATATATATATGTATGTATATATATACTGTATAGCAATACAAATAATTACATTCCTCATGTCTTGGGTATTATCGCGGCATTATATAGTTCTCAGATATCAAGACGGTATTTGGAGCTTTTGTCAGAATGATCACTAGAAAGAGAATGTTATCCCTAAAGTTTCTGAGTAAAATTGGTGTTCCCAGAACGTCTATTTATGCTAACCATAGTGAAATAAATCTTTGATGCATAATTACTCACTTCGCCTCTTCACTCCGTGATACTTAGCAGGTGAGAGAGATTAACAAGTAAATAATGCGTTGAAGTTTCTTCGGCGCAATCGAGTTTTCTGTACAGCCACGATAGCGTATAATCAAGGCCACAGAAAAAATATCTATCTTTCGGTGGTCTCGGTATTATGCTGTATGAGCCGCGGCACATGAATTTTTAACCACTGGCCGGTGGTGGCCTGGTCTATAGCGCTGCCAGAAGCATGATTATGGCTAAAGTTAACCTTAGATAAAATAAAAACTAATGAGGCTAGAGGGCTGCAATTTGGTTTGTTTGATGATTGGAGGGTGGATGATCAACACACCAATTTGCAGCTCCCTAGCCTCAGTAGTTTTTAAGATCTGAGGGCGGACAGAAAAAGTGCGGACAGAATGAAGTGCGGACGGACAGACAAAGCCGGCACAATAGTTTTCTTTTCAGAAAACTAAAAAGGGTTTTACAATTACACGGAGTTAATTTCCTCCCAGCAAAACTCGGAGGTGCAAAAGTGAAATCATCACGAATGTTCGCGGGAATGTGCGACAAGAAGCACAACAGATAAAAGGGATACAGCTATCTGCAAATGGCTCGGTGCGATTGGAGGCATAGCAGCTGACTCTCTCTCTCTCTCTCTCTCTCTCTCTCTCTCTCTCTCTCTCTCTCTCTCTCTCTCTCAACGCGAGACACTAACGATGCCCTCTGTGTTCTCTTCTGTATCCCGGGATTAGGCAAGTGCCGGAAACAGGTGACGGAGCAAGGGCTCTGCTGAATTGGGTAGGACTGTTTGGAATCGCATATCTAGGAAAAACGGGACAGGTTGAGGGAAAATGAATGTACTCTTCTTCTTATCCGCTTAATCCCTAGTCGGGGTAGCTGTTTTCAGTGAGCCTCATTCAGCTGTTTCTATCTTAAACGGTTCATTTCGTAATCGGTTTTGGCAGATGTTTTACGGGCGGGTGTACTTTCGGACTTGGGACCGGCACTGATTTGGGGTGGTATTCCCAACATCCCTCCAGTGGAAAGGTTTAAGGGCATCAAATATACATCAAAAGTTACGGCGTTTGTTGAGTTTGCTGGAAGGAAGCAGGTACTAGAACTGAGAACCAAAGGCAATTAGCGACCTTGTGTTGTGTAGTGTTGTTGAACGTTCCGAGAGAGAGTCACGTGTTACCGAATATTATCATTAGGACTGGCATCTTTTATTTGCATGATTTTCCTGTTATTTGTTCTAAAGACTGAGGTTTATAGACAAGCCGTGGACATGAAATCTTTGCCAATCATTTTCAAGCTACGAATTCTTCACCTCTAGGTCCTCGCAAACCACAATCAAAGTGAGTTCTTGTTAACGCGGAGTTTATAATATAACTTCTTCCATTCTAACTCTGTCTGCACTGAGAAAGACTATTTCCCCTCCCTACCTCGCAAATTTGCATTAGTGAGAGCTACAGATATATTTTGCTTTGCATTAGTGATAGCTACAGATATATTTTGGAGATTTTGCTTACAGAAATGAGAGTTTTCACTCCATCTAGTCAGTTTTCTAAGCCTTGCTTGTACCCAGATACTAGAAATGCATAGAAAACTCTCTCTCTTTGTCTCTCTCTCTCTCTCTCTGTCGACTTTTTCCCTAACAACAGTCTGAATGCTCCCGACCCTCACCACAAACAAGAACGCCACTTTGATGAATAGTTGCTCGCTTGGTCGATCTGTCATCCGCTGTCCAAAGAGAGCTTTTAGTCTCCTAGTTATTCATCTGTTCCTTCATTTTTTTTAAACCGTGTTTAGCTCAGAAATACTTCCTGCTCGTTTTAGCAGTACTCTGCTTAGTTTATGCATCCTCTGCTTGAATTGAACTGAATATAGAATTTAGGTCAAAAGTCTAGCACTGCCACCTAAGAGGTCATTCAGCGCTGAAACGGAAATTGACAGCAAAAGGTTTGAAAGGTGTAACAGGAGGAAAACCTCGCAGTTGTACTATGAATCAATTGTTAGGAGAGGGTGGAAACTAAGATGGAAGAAAGAGAATATGAAAGACGGTACAGTAAAAAGAACGAAAGAGGTTGCAGCTAAGGGGCGAAGGCACGCTGCAAAGAATCTTAAATAATGCCTACAGTGCACCCCATAAGTTGCACTGACGCCACTACCTCCCTACGGGGGCATGTCTTTGCTCATACTTGACATTCTCCGATGCAGTTAAAGTTAGCGATGAATGACTGCAAGTAATTTCACCAACGTTCAATATTACGGCGAAGTCGTAATAGCATTCTGTTAATTTAAACGAAAGGGTTCAGTTTTGGTCATTCCATTATAGACCAATATTTATTTATATATTTTCTGCTCAATGATTTACGTATTCACTTGTGTAATGATCTGTTTATTTGTCTAGTCAGTTATGTATTGATTTGTTCATTCATTTATTTTGTGAGTGAAGACGGAAGTAAATTTTGTGACATTTTTTTCACGGGATGGAATAAAAGGTTATCATCCTTTATTTGATGTGATTTTAGTGAATAACACCCAAGTGAAGGGGTTTTAGTACGTTAAACTATGTCTTTTATTATTATTATTATTATAAATTCTATTCCCTTATGTCCAGGCAAACTGGAAAATCCCGAAGTTCGAGGAATTTTCTCCAGCTATTTATCCTATTTATTTTCCACTTCCAATTTTCATCCAAATTCCGTCATCCACCGTTCATCATTCCCTTCCCTTCCCCTGCATTTCCTCATTAACTCTGACCCCTCACCAAATGAGTCCTCATCCATCCTGACTCATAATAACTGGACATTATGACTTATTCGTCATCGTTCAGCTTAAAAATCTTATAAAGTTTTGCGAATATTTTCTGGTGCTTCGTCTTGTTTCACGCATTTTTATACCTTCCGATTCATCATTACATTTTTCACGTGTCGGTTACGTATTTCCTTTGCTTTTATTTCTCTCTCTCTTTCTCTGAACTGGTGTTTTCCGTTTCTCTCTCTCTCTCTCTCTCTCTCTCTCTCTGGACCCCTCACTTCGAATAATAGTGCACCCTTCGGTTATTCTCATTTCGTTCACTAGACCCTCTTTGGTTCTGCGTCCTGCGATCTCTCTCTCTCTCTCTCTCTCTCTCTCTCTCGCTCTCTCTCTCTCTCTCTCTCTCTCCTCTAGGCTGTCCCTGTTCAACCATCCAGTTCACATTTCAGATGTGAACTGGATGGTGATCTATTTCGCTCCAGTATTTATTACCCACTCCCCCTATCTCACTACCCAACCCCCATCTCTCTCTCTCTCTCTCTCTCTCTCTCTCTCTCTCTAGGCTGTCCCTGTTCAACCTGGCCCTGAAATGTGAACTGGATGGTGGTCTATTCCGCTCTAATATTTATTACCCCCTTATCTCACCGCCCAAACCCCATCTCTCTCTCTCTCTCTCTCTCTCTCTCTCTCTCTCTCTCTCTCTTTTCTCTCTCTCTCTTAAATGGTTAAATGCTCACGTGTTCTTAGCCCTGAAGAAGGAAACTTACTATTTATAATCCATTAGAAATATCTATGATATCCAAAACATGTCGGTTTCACTGTTTGCTTTTAGTTTATTTTTTAAACATTCAAACATTTGTTGTGCGCTGTTTTCATTACCCACTCATATACGAGCAGTGCTTAAATATTTCGCACTGTTAGGCAAATCTAACAAACATCCTTAAATTAATAGCACGCTTTAGGTCATTATACTATGTAACATCGTAGCAGTAAATGTTTTCTAAAAGCATACTAAATACAGGTACCATCATATATATATATATATATATATATATATATATATATATATATATATATATATATATATATATTTCATGATGTTGCCTTGTAATACGTATATCCTCCTATAATATTGACATATTTACTTTTTTCATGTGTTATGTTTAATGATAATGGTTGTTGAAGTGTCATATTTAGTTTGACATCAGATCTCAAAAGTACTAATGATTACTTGATAGCGTAATTTAGAATTGTTGTTATAATTTTAATAGTAACGTAATTTAGAACGAATATCTTTCTTGGTAAAAGCGTAGTATGTGAACACGTGTGTGTGTCCAGGAAGGGCTTGTTTCATTTCAGTTGTCATCAGTTCAGATAAGAGGGAACGCTTTGTTTTGGGTTAGCGATGACAGATTTGCAAAACAAACGCCAATTCGTCCCATACGGGCTCGAGACGAGTGATTTCATGTTGTTGCATGCATTGTTTGAGTCACGTTCGCCACTCTGAGGGAAAGAATACGTGTCCTGATCAATTACGTCATGTTTTGTAAGATGCGTTCAAAACGTTTTGCTGGGATGACGTAACTTTCCTTCTAGAAGCTTCTCCATTGTATCTCTTTTAAAACGCTTTAATGACGTCACCTCCTGCTTCTAGAACTTTTTTATCTCGTACCCAAAATGCTTTAATGACATCATGTAATTGTTTCACGTATTACTGGAATCCTAAAATTTGTTTCATTCTGATTTCTGAGACCAGTCGATTTGGTTCCATATCTCTCTCTCTCTCTCATTCCTAATTAGGAAGAGATTACTTTTAACGTAAATTTTGTGGTCACTTTTAACATTAACTTTTGAGATCTGAATTTAGCAAAGTTATTTAGTTCGTAACGGCGCCTGGTAAAAAGTGTGTATTGTGTAACGCAGCTGCAGCAAGTGATTTACAGAGGTTTTCACAAGTTGTGTAAGGTAACGTGAAATTTTACTTATTGATACCATGGTATGATAAGTTAGGAGGTTATGGTGTGATAAGTTAGGAAATTTTGAACAAGTGAAATCATTATTGATAAATCTTACGTGTATTTTTGTGTGTTTTTCTATTTACAATTTCTTAATATTTTCACATTTTTTATGTTTGTGATGTAACATTTATTTACATAGCATTGTAAATATTTCTTGGTAATTTAACATTGCATACTTTGCATACTTAATTTAACATTGCATACTTAATTTAACATTGCATACTTGATTTCATTTATTGAGATTTTCTTTTTAAATCTTGAGTAATTCTTGATAGTTTAAATTTTCTTGATTAATTTAAATTCCTGATAAAGTTTTTGTTAATTAGTTTTGTTTCATAATTTAATTCAAGAATTGATTGAGTGTTGTGTTAATTTCAAGTAAAGGTAAATTTTTCAGATTGTGAATTCTAATTAATTGTGAATTCGAGTTATAAACTTTGAATCTGAAAATAAATTTTGTATTTAACATTTTTAGAAAACAGTGTTTCATTTATTGATCACCAGTGAATAGGATTGATTGTGTGTGCATAAGGCAAAGTGATAAACATGTTTTGTTCTTTTAGTTTTGCTAAAGTGAATTAAGACCAGGGAAACAGTTAGAGCTTTTGATGGAGTGATGCCCTTTTACTCTAGAAGATTTCTAGTTTAATTTTTTATACCTCACACATATTCTGACGAACTTAGTTTGATTTTTCAAGTGATTGATAAATAAGTTTTTTCTTAAGGGATCACTGTTACCTTTAGAGTATTCAGTCGTAACAATTAATGTTGTGAGTTCAGGTATCTGGCTGAAGTGAGGTATATTTTTGAATCTTGAGATTAGTTGTGTAATAACCAGGTACTTGATACGCATCGTGACATAATATTGTTTGGTGCCCAGAGACCCGTGGAACAAAACAAAATATCACTCTGGTTTATGGTTTATACTGGTGGTGTTAGGGATATATTTTGATAGGAGAGTGACCACATAGTTATTTTTTGCTTTGAATTGTGAATTATTTAGTTGAGTAACTTAGAGAAAATGGCTCTGTTCAATGTTCAGAGGTTTTTAGCAGCTCCTTCCATCCAAGAGTTATCTGAATCCAACCTGACTAAGGCACAGTGGATTGCTTTAGCTGTAGCATGTGGGGGTAATGTGTCTAGTGGTATGATTAAGGCACAAATCAAATATATTGCAATCCAAGCATTGATGGACTCTGGTAAAGTAGATGAAGAGTTAGGAGAGGCACAGGAATTGTTGAATGCAGCTGAGGCAGAATTTACAGATAAACATGAGCAAAAGAAAGAGAAAAGTGATGCAGAAGCAGAGCTTAGACGTATAGAAGCAGAAGAAAATTTGATTAAGCTGAGGATACAGGCTGAAAGAGAGAAAATGCAAGCAGAAAGAAAAAGAGAACATAGAGAGAAAAGAGAAAGAAAGGAAAGAGAAGAAGAAAAAGCAGCAGAAGAAGAAAGAGAAAGAGCAAAAGAGGAGAGAGAAAGAGCAAGACATGAAAGGAGATGGAGTTAATAAAAGCTCGATCCACATTACCTGTAATACCGTCTAACCCTACTCAAGGTAATTCAGACCCTGTATTTGATGTAGTAAGAGTCAGAAATTAATTCCAAAATTTACAGAAGAAGCCCCAGATGAGTTTTTTGATCACTTTGAAAAAGTAGCTTCAGGTATGGGATGGCCAGAGGATAAATGGTCTGTCTTGTTACAGAGTGTTCTCATTGGTAAAGGAAGAAGTGCCTATTTAGCCTTATCAGCTGATCAGTGTAAAGAGTACAAGGTACTCAAACATAATGTGCTACAAGTTTACCAGATGACCCCTGAATATTATAATGAAAGATTCAGATCTTTGAGAAAGGATGACAAGATAACTTTCTTGGATTATGCTTACAAAGTAAGAAGATGTTTTAAACGATGGTTGGAGGCTGCTAAAGTTAAATCTATGGACGAACTTGAGGAGTTAGTAGTCCTAGAACAATATCTTAGAGGAATTCCTGAACACATAAGAGCCTATTTAAGAGAGAGAGAGTTAAAAAACTTGACAAAGCTGCTACATTGAGCGAAGATTTTAATATAATTTCTAGCAAAAGAAATTATAATGTCAAGTACCAGAACCAACAACGCACAGGTTTCAGATCTCATCCAAATTTCAGGAACATTACAACTGGAAATCCTTCTAGTGGCTATGCCAATACAAAGCCAGGTAACACCCCTCAACAATTGAATGTTAAATCCTCATCATCCAGTCTGTTTTCAAGACAGATACAGAAGACTAATAATGTCTGCTACAAGTGTGGAAGAGTAGGACACTACAGTCGAGATTGTTATCAGACACAACAACAGACCAAACCAGTTGGTCAAGTGGTTAAAGGTAACCAGGCGAAGCAAACTACGAAGAGCAGTGTGGGGACGACTGAAACTAAACAAGCAGAGTGTTTAGCAACCAGTGGAAATGTAACTTCAAGCAGTGAGTGGCTGAGCACCTTGGAGGCTTTTAAGCCATATATCTATGAAAGTACGCTGACAAATCAAGGAGGAAGTGTGCAGGTACCAGTCAAGATATTACGTGATACGAGGAGTAACCATAGTGTGGTAGTTCGTGGTGCTCACCCACAGTTGGAGAAGAATTTCACCGGAGATTCAGTTATTTTGAAGGGTATAGGAGGAGAAGAGGTAACTCTTATATGCCGTTTGCATTTGTCCTGTGAATTGGTGACAGGAAATGTTGATTTTGCTGTAAAGGACTCACTAGCTGTTGAAGGTGTACATGTTTTACTGGGTAATGAAGTTGGTGGTGTACCATTTGTTCCTTGGCCTATAGTGACAAACAAACCGTTAAGGGTTAGTCCTACGGTAGATTTAGAGAAGAAAAAGCCCCCACCTGTTTCCAAGTTGTGTAACTACCAGGAGCATGAAGAGAACTATGTCTGCAAGTGAAGATACTGAGGATTTACCTGCACCAGAAGAATCAAGTGAAGGATCTTTAAGATTAGAAGAACTGTTCCAGGAAAGTGAAGTTTCCCTAGTGTTAGTAATGAAGAGATTTCCCAAGAAGAAGAGGTTCCTGTTGTTATTGAAGAGACTCCAGTAGTCAAAATGTTCCTGAAGATGGTAATGAAACTACAGAAGCAGAGTTAGCAGATATGGAGAGTTCAGCCCTTGAAGTTGGTCAAGTGACAAGAGAGAAGCTAATGAAACTGCAGAAGAGGGATACAACGTTGGCTGATTTGTTCTTCAGAGTTGTTGATCAAGAAGAGATGCAACAAACCTCTACCTGTTATTATCTAAAGGAAGGATTGCTAATGAGGAAGCATCGACCTGCAGATATACCAGGAAATGCTGAATGGGGTGAATATCATCAAATTTTGATTCCATATCCATTGAGGAAACAAGTTGTAGCAGTAGCGCACGAGTCTGGACATATGGGAATCAGGAAGACTGTTGAGAAAGGTTATGAAGTATTTTTTCTGGCCTGGACTTCACAAGGACGTTAGCAAATTTTGCAGAGTGTGTCACACGTGCCAGATAGCTGGAAAACCGAATGAAACCATTCAGAAAGCCCCCTACATCCCATAGAAGTTAGAGGAGAACCCTTTAGCAAGGTAATTATAGATGTGGTTGGGCCACCTCCGAAAACAAAGAAAGGAAATGAATATCTATTAACATTAATGTGTCCAGTGACTAGGTATCCTGAGGCGATTCCTGTAAGAAGTATAAGTGCAAAGGTAATTGCTGAGAAGTTGGTGGAGTTTTTCTCCAAGTTTGGAATACCAGAAATTGTGCAAAGTGATATAGGAACGAACTTTACTTCAAAATTATTCCAGGATGTGATGAACTTGTTAGGAGTAAAACAACAGTTATCAACTGCTTATCATCCAGAGACTCAAGGAGCCTTAGAAAGGTTCCACCAGACATTGAAAAGTATGTTAACTAAGTATTGTAATGAATCAGGAAGAGAATGGGATGCTGGTTTACCTTTAATGTTATTTGAAGTTAGGAATGCTTATCAAGAAAGCATGGGATGTTCACCAAATGAAATGATTTTTGGTCGAGACATTAGAGGTCCATTGAAGATTCTTGCAGAGAATTGGGAAGAAAATCAAGAGGAAATCCAAGGAGAATATGTGAAGAACTTGAGGAAAAGATTAAGAGAAATTAGAAAATTCTCTTTAGAAAATTTGAAAAATAAGTCAAGAGAAAATGAAAAGGAAATATGATGCTAAAACTAAGCTAAGAAATTTTAGTATTGGACAGCAAGTTCTAGTGTTCTTACCAGTGAAAAGATTTCCCCTTACCAATAAGTTTCAAGGTCCTTATAGGATAATAGAGAAGTTAAGTGATCGAACTTATGTGATTGAAACACCAGGAAGAAGAAAACGACAGAGGAAGATACATGTGAATCTTTTGAAACCTTACTTCTCAGAGACTAAAACTGAAACAGTGTCAATAACACAAACAACTTCATCTACAGAGGACGATGACGGCTACGAATTAGGAGCTGAAAACAAGATGAACAATTCTTCAATATTAGAAAATTTGGAAGATAAACTAAAACATCTGAGTGTTGAGCAAAGTAGTGAATTAAGTGAAGTTATTCAAAGTTTCCTGAAATTTTTGCAGATGTACCTAGGTGTACCAATCTGACAAAGCATGAGATAAAGATCAGAGAAGATGGAAAACCTTTTAAAATGAGAGCTTATCGCTTATCGCCTTTTCATCGAGATGTTTTGAAGAAAAAAGTTGAATATTTGTTGCAGCATGGATTAGCAGAACCCAGTTCAAGTCATTATAGTTCTCCTTGTGTGTTAGTGAAGAAACCAGATGGCTCATTTAGGATGTGTACTGATTATAGGAAACTGAATTCCATCAGTGTGGCTGACAATTATCCCTTGCCTCTTATTGATCAATTACTTGATAATATTGGGCAAGCCAAATTTGTTTCAAGATAGACTTGTTGAAAGGATATTATCAAATTCCCTTAGATGAGAATGCTAAGTTGCTGTCAGCTTTCATTACTCCTTTTGGACTGTATCAATACACTGTTTTGCCGTTTGGTCTGATGAATGCACCTGCAACATTCCAGCGAGTGATGGATCAACTACTAGGATCAATAGAAGGAGTAGGTGTATACCTTGATGACATTGTGATTTATTCTAATACATGGGAAGAACATCTGAAGATATTAAGGAGAGTGTTCAAGAAACTTCGGGAAGCAGGACTAACAATCAACTTACAAAAAAGTGAGTTTGGAAAGGCAACTGTACAGTACCTAGGATTTGAAGTTGGAAAAGGCCTTCTCGCTCCTATTGACGCTAATGTAGAAGGTATCCGTAAGGCTACCCCTCCTGCTACAAGGAAACAGCTACAAAGATTTTTGGGCATGGCTGGATTTTATCGCCGATTCTGTCCAAATTTCTCAGCCATGTAGTAGCTCCCTTAACTGACTTAACCAGTCCTAAAGAAAGTTTGATTGGACTCCAGAATGTCAAGAATCATTTGAGAAGGTTAAAGCCATATTAACTTCAAGACCAGTGCTTCAAGCTCAGACTTCAATAAAAAGTTCGTGATACAAGTTGATGCATCCGACTGTGGAATTGGAGCTGTTCTACTTCAAAAGATGACAACAGAATCTTACATCCAGTATGTTTTATGTCTTCAAAGTTGAAAAAGCACCAGAAAACATACTCAACAATTGAAAAAGAAACATTAGCATTAATCACAGCATTGAAAAAGTTTGAAGTGTATGTGAACCGACCTAGGAATGAAGAAATTTTAGTATTGTCGGATCACAACCCAATCTCATTCATCAATAAGATGAAAAATAATAATATGAGACTGACCAGGTGGTCTTTATGCCTGCAACCATATAATGTAAGTGTTAAACACATTTCAGGAAAAGATAATGTCATAGCAGATTATTTATCCCGTTGTGAATCGTTGATTCAAACCGGGATAAGTAATCTTCTCGGGGAGGAATTTCATGATGTTGCCTTGTAATATGTATATCCTCCTATAATATTGACATATTTACTTTTTCATGTGTTATGTTTAATGATAATGGTTGTTGAAGTGTCATATTTAGTTTGACATCAGATCTCAAAAGTACTAATGATTACTTGATAGCGTAATTTAGAATTGTTGTTATAATTTTAATAGTAACGTAATTTAGAACGAATATCTTTCTTGGTAAAAGCGTAGTATGTGAACACGTGTGTGTGTCCAGGAAGGGCTTGTTTCATTTCAGTTGTCATCAGTTCAGATAAGAGGGAACGCTTTGTTTTGGGTTAGCGATGACAGATTTGCAAAAACAAACGCCAATTCGTCCCATACGGGCTCGAGACGAGTGATTTCATGTTGTTGCATGCATTGTTTGAGTCACGTTCGCCACTTTGAGGGGAAAGAATACGTGTCCTGATCAATTACGTCATGTTTTGTAAGATGCGTTCAAAACGTTTTGCTGGGATGACGTAACTTTCCTTCTAGAAGCTTCTCCATTGTATCTCGCACCCAAAACGCTTTAATGACGTCACCTCCCTGCTTCTAGAACTTTTGTATCTCATACCCAAAATGCTTTAATGACATCATGTAATTGTTTCACGTATTACTGGAATCCTAAAATTTGTTTCATTCTGATTTCTGAGACCAGTCGATTTGGTTCCATATCTCTCTCTCTCTCTCTCATTCCTAATTAGGAAGAGATTACTTTTAACGTAAATTTTTGTGGTCACTTTTAACATTAACTTTGAGATCTGAATTTAGCAAAGTTATTTAGTTCGTAACGGCGCCTGGTAAAAAGTGTGTATTGTGTAACGCAGCTGCAGCAAGTGATTTACAGAGGTTTTCACAAGTTGTGTAAGGTAACGTGAAATTTTACTTATTGATACCATGGTATGATAAGTTAGGAGGTTATGGTGTGATAAGTTAGGAAATTTTGAACAAGTGAAATCATTATTGATAAATCTTACGTGTATTTTTGTGTGTTTTTCTATTTACAATTTCTTAATATTTTCACATTTTTATGTTTGTGATGTAACATTTATTTACATAGCATTGTAAATATTTCTTGGTAATTTAACATTGCATACTTTGCATACTTAATTTAACATTGCATACTTAATTTAACATTGCATACTTGATTTCATTTATTGAGATTTTCTTTTTAAATCTTGAGTAATTCTTGATAGTTTAAATTTTTCTTGATTAATTTAAATTCCTGATAAAGTTTTTGTTAATTAGTTTTGTTTCATAATTTAATTCAAGAATTGATTGAGTGTTGTGTTAATTTCAAGTAAAGGTAAATTTTTCAGATTGTGAATTCTAATTAATTGTGAATTCTAGTTATAAACTTTGAATCTGAAAATAAATTTTTGTATTTAACATTTTTAGAAAACAGTGTTTCATTTATTGATCACCAGTGAATAGGATTGATTGTGTGTGCATAAGGCAAAGTGATAAACATGTTTTGTTCTTTTAGTTTTGCTAAAGTGAATTAAGACCAGGGAAACAGTTAGAGCTTTTTGATGGAGTGATGCCCTTTTACTCTAGAAGATTTCTAGTTTAATTTTTTATACCTCACACATATTCTGATGAACTTAGTTTGATTTTTCAAGTGATTGATAAATAAGTTTTTCTTAAGGGATCACTGTTACCTTTAGAGTATTCAGTCGTAACAATTAATGTTGTGAGAGTTCAGGTATCTGGCTGAAGTGAGGTATATTTTTTGAATCTTGAGATTAGTTGTTAAATAACCAGGTACTTGATACGCATCGTGACAATATATATACATATATACATATATATATATATATATATATATATATATATATATATATATATATATATATATATATATATATATATATATATATATATATATCTGACTCATGTCAGGACCGAACCCATTTCTTTCAATTGAGTCAAAAATTTAATTCTGTTCCGCATGTGATTGTGTGTTGATTATTTCTTTCTCTCTCTCTCTCTCTCTCTCTCTCTCTCTCTCTCTCTCTCTCTCTCTCTCTCTCTCTCTATACATACATACATATATACATATATATATGTGTGTATACATATGTATATACATACATATATATATACTGTGTATATAAACATATATATATATATATATATATATATATATATATATATATATATATATACATATATACATATATAATATAAAAAGCCTCGCTCTCGTTTCCCTGAAGGCTTCAAAGCGTTACGCGATCCCAGGCCACGTCCTCTCGTATTGCGTTTACGGAACGCGAATTCTTTTCTCCCTCAGTTGGTAATATTCTCATCTGGAACTGAAAACGAAAAGACAGGTGTATTTTCGCATATGTTCCGCTGCAAAGACCCCATTTCCGGACTCCCATTCAAACAACGACTTGTTTTGATTCGCTTTGCAAGTCACGGACAACCCAACCGCATAATAGAAATTCAGGTCAGTGTTAAATAATTAAACTCGCTGAAAACTGTTCGGAATTCTAACCGCATCACGCTCTTTCATATAATTGCAGATCCTTTAGGTTCGCTCTGCTATTTAGAGATGTTTTCAGAAACCGCGGATGCATACTTACATTTTGTAATTGTAAGAAGAATTCTGTGTACATGCACAAAAAAAGTTAAGTATACCTCAGTTTTACCGGACCACTGAGCTGATTAACAGCTCTCCTAGGGCTGGCCCGAAGGATTAAACTTATTTTACGTGGCTAAGAACCAACTGGTTACTTAGCAAAGGGACCTACAGCTTATTGTGGAATCCGAACCACATTACAGCGAGAAATGAATTTCTATCACCAGAAATAAATTCCTCTAACTCTTCATCAGCCGGCCGGGGAATCGAACTCCGGCCCAGCGAGTGCCAGCCCACAGCTCTACCGACTCTCCCAACAAAGAGCTAACACACACACACCCCATCAAATATACACGCGAAAATTATTCAACTTCCGGTGCATCTTCAGCGCTCTAACCTACATATTTAATAAATGTAATCACATCTGAAAATACTGAATAAGAAAACAAAATAAATGTATGAGGTTGGTAAAAAATAAATTTCACTCTTGAATGTTCCTAATTCATTCGAGTTCCTACCTCTGACAGTAAGGTCAGGATCAGCTGCTATTCGTTTTAACGCTATTTTCATTCTATTATTCGAATCTTCTTCTTTGTGTATGAAGTTTTAATGTGAATTCTGTCGACTGGATTAGTTTCGTTTGAAAATGAAGCGAGGAAATAGCAGCTGAGACTTGGAACTCACAAGGATACGATTTGGGAATTTCAGAATTTATTGGAGAAACTCGACTGTCGCTCTGTCCCAGAAGAAGAATATTCCACGAAACTTCCAGAGAATAAGGAGGAAACAGCTGTGCATATGCACATTAACAACACGGAGATTAAATAAGTGTACACAGGGGCGCAGGCGCAGAACAAAAATAAACGTACACAGCCACAAGCCCAAAAATATATATTCATTTTGCATAATGGATAATACTGATGTAACTATGTTTTAACAGTTCTGTACATGAACGTTATCTTATTAACTGATTCCTAAAAGTCATGGTGAATAAAAAA
Source organism: Macrobrachium rosenbergii (assembly GCF_040412425.1). Classification (NCBI taxonomy): domain Eukaryota; kingdom Metazoa; phylum Arthropoda; class Malacostraca; order Decapoda; family Palaemonidae; genus Macrobrachium; species Macrobrachium rosenbergii. The sequence continues at coordinate 114,583,613 of NC_089752.1, forward strand.
AAAAATTAGATGAAAGTAAATTCAATAAACCCGAAATCTTCACAACATTTCTCTCTGGAAAGCGAATAAAATTAAATGCCGCTCTATTAGAATACATCGTCTATAACTATTCCTTTGTACACTTAAAATCTGTGTCCCTTATTTCAAGTATAGCCGCGTCTAATAAACAAGTGAAAAATTCGCCGAAGTGTCTTCGGCGCAATCGAGTTTTCTGTACAGCCGCTACGGCGTATAATCAAGGCCACCGATTATAGATCTATCTTTTGGTGGTCTCGGTATAATGCTGTATGAGCCGCGGCCCATGACACTTTAACCACCGCCCGGTGGTGGCCTACCCTATATAGTTGCCAGAAGCACGATTAAAGCTAATTTTAACCTTAAGTAAAATAAAAACTAATCAGGCTAGAGAGCTGCAATTTGGTATGTTTGATGACTGGAGGGTGGATGATCAACATACCAATTTGTAGCCCTCTAGCCTCAGTAGTTTTTAAGATCTGAGGGCGGACAGAAAAAGTGCTGAAGGACAGACAAAGCTGGCACAAAAGTTTTCTTTTACGGAAAACTATAAGCAAAAGTAAGGACACCAAACGCAGAATTCAGTCAAAAGACACACACACACACACACACAGACTCAAATCTGAATGCCCTGCAAAATCGTATATTTCTATAGATAATTGAATGATATCAGTCATCAGATTACGGCTGTGCTCTGATAATGAATAAAAATGTCCAATTCCCGCTAATCTATTGATACGAAAGGGAGTTCTTCATTTCTCTTCCTCAACAGAAAAGGATTGAGACTAATTGAATAGTTTTAATCCTCTTCCCCCCCTGTATCACTGAAGCACTGCTATTCGGTTTTGCCATTACAACTTCCCTGATGTGAAGTTATTTCAACTCAGGTTTTATTTTGTGCTAAATCAATGGATATTTTAGAAGCTTAACCACATTATTATTATTATTATTATTATTATTATTATTATTATTATTATTATTATTATTATTATTATTATTATTAATATTTCGGTAGATGAAACCTATTCACATGGAACAAGCACACCAAAGGGGCCACTGAGTTCAACTTAAAGCTTCCAGAGAATGTTGGTTTCAACCTCCCACCGCAGACCCCACACTGCAGCAGTAACTGATCATGCATGATGCAAAGCCAGTGATTTTTTCATCGTCTCGGGAGAGGCGCTAACTTGCGACATCTGAGCGGCATGTCACGACACTAGCGACCATACCTAGTTGTCACTGATTAAATTGTTGATAATTCTTTCAACATTCTGTTGTCAAGTAAACCGACGATACGTATTTTCTATGCATACGCTTCATACATTTCTGCATGGTTGTCGTAAACTATTAGTTGGCTAATTGTAATTTTGATAATTTTCTGATGGAACATATATCAGGGAATATTTAGATTTAAAGTAGGCATTTCTCAAACTTCACATGCACCTAAATATTGCAGACTGAACGAGAAAATGAAAAAAAGTCAACTAGGTAAATTGAGGATGAATAAGCTGAGTAATTAAATGAATAAAATTCATCACTGCAGCTATTTAAAAGGCATCGCCTATGAAATCTTGATATTCCAAACAAAGCGACGAACATTCGATTGCCGAGGCAAGCTGGCTATCAGGGTCCGCTAATTTTTTAAATAATCTTTTTGAAATTGTTTATCCCCGTGTTGCTTGTCGATTGCACAATGGATAGTTCCATTATTTGCTCATTAATGTGGGAAGAGACTTACAATTGGGCTGCTGCTGTCTCCAACCCAGAGAATAGTTCCTGTTTATGTACACAGCACTTTGGAAAATGACACCAGTAACGTGTAATTTTGTAGCTATCAGAAGGCTTGTATATCTGGAAAAGTGAGCAGTAGACTCTTGTCAAACGCTTATAAAATGTAAACATTACAAAGTACAAATAAACTAATTATGTAAATCTTCAGTAGAGTCAATGATATGTACCTTCTAATGCTGTACTCAGATTATGTAGTCCAGTCAATTTTCCCTTATGAAATTTCAAAATGCTAGTAAGATGTTCATGATGATTATTTGCTTCGCTGTATCTATATAGTTTAGATTCAGTTGTTTGATGAAAAGATCCAGCACCTACGCGCAATATCACGTTAAATACCAGTTGGTAACACCACAGAATGTAAATTGACAGTTGAATCATTTAGTCTTAAAACCTCCTCTATGCCATGGAAGTCCACACTCTTGATGACATTCCATTACGTCATATAGAAGCCACTTGGTGCCTTGCCTCATCTATGAAGACGCCATCTTTCTAAACCTAATGCTGGCGTTGTCCCATTAAGTGATATCAACTGCAAGAGCAGAAAATAGATTAGGAATTCCAAAAGAATCCTGCCTAAGTTACTGCCTAGACTGAAAAAACCCACAAACATTTTACATGGCGTTCAAATCATAACTCTAAGGACTCTACGTGCAATGCATTACTGCTCTAATAAAGTAATACTCCTCGTATTTTAATCATTTACTTACATTTTCATTTATTTATTTATTAATTTATTTTTTTCTAATAACTGATCTCCTCTTTCTGTATTTCCTTTTACCTTCTGTTACTTCTTTCGGATGAGCGCCATATTCTTTGGAAGCTTGAATTTCAAGTCAGTGGCCCTTGTGGTGGGCTTGTTCCACATGAATAGGGTTCATCTTCTGGATAATAATAATAATAATAATAATAATAATAATAATAATAATAATAATAATAATAATAATAATAATAATAAGTAGAACACAATCATATTATAAAACTCAGCCTGTAACCCTCCCTCACAACGCCAAGTTTTCGTTTACATAATAATAATAATAATAATAATAATAATAATAATAATAATAATAATAATAATAATAATAATAATATTGAAAAGGATGGCTGTATTTTGTCGACGGTACTACAACCTGAAATAGGAAAAGGATCTAGACCACCGAACGAGACCACGAAGAAATCTACGGAATTTTGAATATTTCAATAAAAAAACTTTCCGTACCTCAAAACTGTCCTTTTTCAATATGAATATTGGCCTTGTTGTTATTGATTGAACAGCCCGTAAGAATATTGGCCAGTGGCTGACCAACATCGCTGAGCCGTAAAAGCGAATTATAAGGAAAATAGAAAAGATAGATGAATTCGCAAAATACATTCATCCCTTTCAATATTATTATTATTATTATTATTATTATTATTATTATGTAAGCGAAAACTTGGCATTGTGAGGGAGGGTTACATACTGAGTTTTATATGATTGTGTTCTTTTTCATTTTTCGAGTTTTAAACTGTTCTCCTCAATAACAGTAATAATAATAATAATAATAATAATAATAATACTAATAATAATAATAATAACATGAATCTTCACTTTTTGACTGTGGTACTACTTGTACTACTCAATATTAAGGATTAAAGACTTTCTAGTTACAAGTTACATGACTTGCATTTTTTTTGTATTCAAGGTGTCCTCTCCTTGCCCAGGGGCGTTATTTCTTTTAGTTGTTCCTGATTTTTCCCCAACAGATTGAAAGCGCTGGTGCATTTTATGTATATGTAATTAGTTATTATTGCTCCTCAGGCATAATGGAAACATGTTATTTTAGTATTCTCGATTCAGTAGTTCTTACTGCCTGCTGTCATTAAGATCATGTATATTGATACTGCACTTTGATATATTTCATCAGATATAACAATAAGCAAGTATGTTTTGTTTTTCTGTACGTGGTAATTGTTAGTTATTATTATTACATGAATATCACGTAAGTTATGCTTCCCTATGTAGTGTTTGAATTTGATAGCTCCAGTCACAATTTCTCTACTTATAATATTATATAAACTTTCAGTTTATATGTTAAATCAGTAACCAATATCTGTTCTGAATATGGGTAAACAATACATCAGTGCAACAAACGAAAAAAAATTCAACGGTTTCTTCCTTTTTAATTATTTGAAGAGTTATGACTGCTAACTATACCTCCATGTTATAATATTCTCGTATATATATATATCTTTCCCCATTCAGAATCAAGTGGTTTGCCTTCCGGCAGATATAGCATATAGCATGTGTGCCTCGCTGTCGAACCTCTCCAAAGTCCCAGAGGTCCTTTATTCCCCACACCGTTGAACTGTGGAACAGCCTCCCTTCAGAGGATGTCGTGCGATTGGAACTTCTTCAGAAGTTCAAGCGAAGGTGCAATGCATTGCTGCCCTAATACTGGTCTCCTTGCATTTCGATACATTTCTATCTATTTATCTATTTATTAATTTATTTTTTCTTTTTAAATAAGTGGCATCTCTTCTTTCTGTAGTTCCCTTTACTTCTTCTTACTTCTTTCTAATGAACACCATATTCTTTGGAAGCTTGAATTTCAAGTCAGTGGCCCCTTTGGTGGGGTTGTTCCATATGAATAGGTTTCATCTACAGGATAATAATAATAATAATAATAATAATAATAATAATAATAATAATAATAATAATAATAATAATAATAATATCAAAATTTAAGATATTTGTTACTTCTCTGCCTTGCTAACATATTTTATCATCAAATAAAATTAATGTTTTTTTTATTTTATAAAGCTGCAGATACCTTTTACTTTCCTAGGCCATTTTAGTTTTCTGAAAAGAAAGTATTGTGCCGGCTTTATCTATCCGTCCGCACTTTTTCTGTCCGCCCTCCGATCTTAAAAACTACTGAGGCTGGAGGGCTGCAAATTGGTGTGTTGATCATCCACTCTCCAATCACCAAGCATGCCAAATTGCAGCCGTCTAGCCTCAGTAGTTTTTATTTTATTTAAGGTTAAAGGTAGCCATAATCGTGCTTCTGGCAACGCAACAACACAGGCCACCACAGCCGGCTGAGAGTTTTATGGGCCGCATTATACCGAGACCACCGAAAGATAGATCTGTTTTCGGTGGCCTTGATTATACGATGTGCAGAAAACTTGACTTCGGAGCATTTTTTACTTGCTTATTAAAGGGGAAGGGGAAGAAATATTGTAAAAAGAAAACTCGCAGAAATTGACGCTACCTGTGATAGGCACGAATTTCAGCTATATGAGTATCGTCTACGCAGCGATACGGATTCCTGATGAACAAATGAATATTAAACCCTCTTAATTGGAAAGGCTTCGGCTGAAAACGTTGATGAATTTAGATAAACGCCAGAGCCTTCCCGAATCAAGATTATTCCGGGAAATTGCCGCCAATGTAAACTTTCAATTTCATCCGCTGACTACGTTTCAAAAATTTGAATTTGATTCATATTGGCATCCGGTCACAGTAATTGAATGTAGTTTCTTAAGGTTTTCATTTCAAACTATGGGGATATATATATACTGTATATATATATATATATATATATATATATATATATATATATATATATATATATATATACATAAAACATATATATATATGCATGTGATATGTGTATATATATATATATTATATATATATATATATATATATATATATATATATATATATATATATATATATATATATATTGAACATACATAAAGCAAACACACACATATATATATGTGCATACATCTGCGTGTGTGTAAACATGAAACGTGCGCATGTAAGTAAATTCAGGCATACATGAGCACTTAGGAACTTTAATAAAGGGAAAGAGTCAACTTTGACATCCTAGAAAAGAAGCGACTTTATTTATCAATAATAAAATCCGAGTGGATTTTGTTTGTCCGCCCCTGGTGGGGACGGGGTCGGTAGGGGAGACATGACACATCCACCCTCGTGCAAACCTGTTTGTCCTCCCCGGGTGGGAGCGAGGTAGGTTGGGGATCGGTGGGTAGGGGAGACGTGACAAGCAGCGCCGGGTTCCAGCACAGCGTAGCGCGCGCCATCAAGCTCGTTAGAAAATAAAATTACAAAACCCGCAAAATGCCCCTCCTTTGTTTACAGGGTCAATAAACCAAGAGGTGTCTGTGTTGAACGTAAAATCTTTCTGAAAACTGATGTAAAAAGTATCATCACGGTTAGGGAAGCTCGTCTGAGATACTATGGCCATGTAATAAGAAGAGACGAGGTGGAACCAATCAAGAGAGCTAAGGACATGCCAGTGATGGGGAGGAGGAGGAGTGTGGGCCGTCAGCGGATCAGATGGATGGATGTGGTGAGGAGGGATGTGGGTGAGGTGGGACTTTTGGGGGTGGGGGGAGGAAGAGGCAAAGAAGGGAAACTGATGGAGAAAGCTGACTCGAGCGGCCGACCCCGCTATACAGTGGGACTGATAAGGTCGAAAGAAGAAGAAGAAGAAGAAGAAGAAGAAGAAGAAGATCAAGATTTGTCATATCTAATGTAAAGTGGTCTTGTTTCTGTATGCCTACAGACAGCAGATAAGATTGTTAGGTAAACGACCGACGTTCGCTTCTCTTTATTTGTCCTCCTTTTCAAAGCTTTATCGCAATCAGGATGATTTTTCATTGTAGTTCACAATACCCCGTAGAAATATATCCATCGAAGGAGGTAAAACTGAAATACCTTACTATCAAGCGTCCCACTAAATTTTATGCTCGTCAATGGAAGACGACAGAGTTACGAAAGGACAGGATGGGAGATAAATGGCAATAGGTTTAAAAATATTCCGAAAATCAAAGAAACACTAGAATAGATATGTTATTTAAAATAAAGCGGAAACCTTGGTAGTTCCAAGTAACATTTATTGCCTGTGTGTTACTTACACCAAGATACGTAACTTTGCCAAGCTGACTATTCTGTAGTGTCACATTAAATTATCCGATAGCGTTGATAGTTGAGGATGTTACACTGTAACGACACAATACAACAAATCTGCAGGGGTTTTGTCGAACAAGTAAGACGCACCGACTCTAAATACCTGGGGAAGCAGGGATGCATTTTCCGGAGATGTAACCGAGCACCGGGACCTTTCCCTGAATAAAAGCGGGACGCCATATCTTAAAAACTAAGCGTAGAATTTTCTTGAAAATAATCTCATTATGTTTCCCACATCCCATACCTATATTACTCTGAAGGTCTAATCTAACCCAACCTAACCTAACCTAACCTAACCTAGGGGCAATAATAGCATACATCCCAGGAATTTGCAACCGGGACATTAATAAAAATTTCGCTTGGAAGCCAAAGACTTTGGGATACTGCCGACATACAGAGAAAGTAATGATATTGCAGCAATGGCAGAGATGGAAACATTGCGTTTAGGCAACGCGGAAAGATAAGGACTGTAATCGAAGTTATCACCAGACAATGTTTGGTACTCGAGGGTATATATCGTTGCACTGCTATGTGGCGACAGGTAGCATGGAAGGAAATCGCCAGGTAAATGAATCTTTAGCGCAGGCTCTTACCTTATCGATTGCACAGCTTTCTAATCTGCTCTAGATGTTTGCGAAGTCCGTCAGGCTAATAATAATAATAATAATAATAATAATAATAATACTAATAATAATAATAATAATAATAATAGAATGGAAAATCTTAACAAAATAGAGATTCATTAACAAAAATATTATCATGAGATGTAATGAAGCCATTTAAAAAACTAATCATACCTATATTTAATAGCATTACATAAAAAGCAGAAAGGGGAAGAGGACTTGTAGGGAAGGAGATATTAGGAATTAATTAGATCTATGAAACCGGGAAAATGGGTATTGCATGTCTGGCAAAATCTCCGTTTGGAATGAAATCTAAGTTTAACCTAATCAGAATCAAATCGTTCTCTGTTCAGTTTTACGATTTGAAGGTAACCTCAGTCCTTGTATTAATTTCTGCATTCCCTTTATAAAAGAAAGGCAAACACTTCCCACGTGCTCTCATGATAGTTTTCGTAACAAAAGTACGCTTCCAGCACAGAGGGACATCATGAGGAACTGCCCTTGTGGGTTTATGTACTCATCTGCTCCTGATGACAAACTAGGGGAAACTCTTACTGGAGTAAGGACGACGATGTTTACTTATTAAGTAGCTCATACGAAATGCAATAGAGCAAATAAAGCGTTTTTTCTACTATCTCAGTTTATTACTATTACTACACAGAAAACGAGCCCTCTTCGCATGGAACGGAACAAGCCCTCGGGGGCCACTGACTTGAAATTCATGCTTCCAAAGAAATATGGTGTTCATTAGGAAGAAGTAAGAGGAGGTAAAGAGAAATACAGAAAGAAGAGATCTCGTATTGGATCTTGTATTGGATGCATCTGATATCATCTATCAACTATACAAATTTCTTAATAAGACCACATAGAATCTTATCTTTCATAAGATCTGATCTCCTAACAGAATTAATAAAAGTACATTCGAGACAATGAATAATCCTTTTACGGTGAATATTTCGACCCAAGCGGTTTAGATTCCCCCCCGGATGCCTTTCGGCTCTGCAAAAGAGGCTTGCCTAACGAACACTGCCCTTTCAGGTAGTTGTATTTGGAGTTCTGCCTCTCGTGAAATTTAAAATGCCAGGCTTTGTTTGCTTCGTTCATGCCAAAGCAATTATCCATCCCCGTCGTTTTAGCAGTTTCAAGTGTAAAGGGAATATTAATATGCACCAGTTTCTGGGAAGAATAATTTTATATCATAACAAGACCTATAAACACCCGGGAACTCACATCCATACACAAAAACTAGAATCGAATCCAGATTAATAAAAGAAAGCTTTGACAAGAGACAAACATCAGGCAAAGCTTTTATAAACTTGATCCAATTATGTCAAAATAAATATGTAAAATGTACAGATTTTAACGAGTGTGTTGAAGTCTCATTCAAAGGACACCAAAGTGGTTTACTTGTCAGTTTCCAGGAAGAAATAATCCCGACCAGATGTCTGGCTAAAACAAAGTTAATAGATAGAATACCATTTCGGATAACAAAAGCTCCACCTATTCGCAGGTCTCGGAGGCCTTTTTTAACTGTTTGTACGTTTGTGTGTACTGCGCTTTCATCCAAGCATATATATAAATACATATACACACATATATAATATATATGTATGTATATATTTATATAATATATATATTTAAATATATATACATATATATTTATACAGTATATGTATACTGTATATATATATATACTCGTATATATATATATATATATATATATATATATATATATTATATATATATATATAAACAAATACACACACACATATAGTATATGTATGTATATTTTATATATATATACAATATATATACATATATATATATATATATATATATATATATATATATATATATATATATATATATATATATGTATATAATTATATATATACTTCAGTTTAGTTGCGTTAGCTACTTTTAGCAACTCGCCTATCGGACATCCACAAAAACTGGCCATCCAGACGAAATTATGGATAGTGTAAAAGCAAAGAAAAAACATTTCACAGTGATTCATCCTGGTTTCACCTCCCTTAACCTACCCTGACCTAAGGCTCCATGCCCTAGCCTGGCCGGGGGCTGTGCTTCCTGGACCCCTCCCCTCCCCCCCCATCTTTTCCTATTTGAACACAGATACAGATTGACCTACCTTTTCCTTAACCTAATCTTAAACTGACATCGTGCATAAAGAACTTATCATGTCTTTTGGGTAGTGAGTTTACCGCTGACTCTGACAGGGGGATGTAAGAGGCGGATATAGGGTAGCAACTGCGTCTCATCAGAATCTGTTTTTTCCATTTAACTTGACGACACTCTTGCATGTGGGGCATGCATATTTGGTATCTAACACTTTGTGCGATGTTAAAAAGTCTAGCACAATTCATGCTAAGCACACATTCTAACAATTTCCACACCTCATAGTAAGAGCACAATAAAATATCATACCAATTGCGTTCACAGTCATGATTCAAAAAAGTGTATCCCAAGGAAGGTTAGTGTACTTTCTCCTCATCATGTACAATTAGAGGCATATGACTGGCTGGATAGGCTTGAAACTGAATCGGGAAAATATCATAAATGAATCTGAAACAACTCAAGGTCCTCAGATTATACCCTGAGTATATTTGAAGGACCTTGAAACAACCCGCGCTTGTGCTCTAGCTACGAACAGGTCGGTGGAATCAAGGCCAAGAGAAAGAGAAGGTCTGCTCATTTCCCCCCCCTAAATCCCCCATGTAGGCGGAGCTTTGTCTACCTCCTTATTACGTCAGCAGGTGAACCGCCGTAACAGCAAGTACCTCTAAGATACGTCATCTCCTGCGTAGTTACCTCAGGTGGGAGGAGACTCCACCCAATTGGGTAGACCTTGTCTCTCTTGGCCTTGGGTGGAAGGGAACGGCGGTTCTTATGAGTCGTATTTCAGAAACCTACGCATGCGTAGTAGCCACAAGATTGATGTTGCCCTTGAAACCACTGTGCCAGAGCGACCTGTGTCAGGAGTATGCTTCTTCATTGACTTATAATTCTTTTATCACAAACCGGGAAACTGTCATAACAGTGGATGAACTAAAAAGTATGTTCAGCCTATGTATTGTGTGATAATATACAACTTTTATTCTAAGGTGTAGGGCCTGTGTAATTATATATATATATATATATATATATATATATATATATATATATATACACAGTATATATATATATATATATATATATATATATATATATATATATATATATATATATATATATACACAGTATATATATATATATATATATATATATATATGTATATGTATATTTATAGATTTAAAAATATATATGTACAGTATATATATGAATATATATAATGTATATATATACATGTGTATATACACATGTATATATAACTATATATCCACATAAATGTAAAAGGTATTATTATTCTAAATCTCTACACACTTAGTGACTGAGCTGAGAATTTGAAGTTCTCTTTGAGGTTCTAGTAGTCAGATATGGACTTGCAGCATATGCTATTCCTTGAGACTAGTTATTTTCACTTCACTATCATGAATAAATTAAACAGTACATTGGCAATTTTACCTCTTAAAAACATGAAGAAACGTAAAAAAAAAAAAACAAGGAATATAGACCAACCAAGAAGTATAAAATCCGTCCTGAAATTTGACGTGTTTTGATCATTGGGAAAAGCAATATTCAATCAGTTGTCTATCTGTTAAGATGTAAGATTCCCTCCGCCCAATCTGAGAATGAGAAGTTTTCCTCAGAAACCTTTAATCAGCCAAAAAACCAAATAGAAACAGGAGGCTTTCACGATGATTGCAACCCTTTTCTGCCCAGACATCTTTTAATCTTTACCTGGACATTGGCTGTTACTCTTGGTTCTTTACCTCATCTCTCTCTCCCTCTCTCTCTGATTATTATGCTTTATTTGCAAACGGCGAAGTAATTATTCTGTCTGTCTGTCTGTCTCTCTCTCTGATTATTATGCTTTATTTTTAGACAATGGAGTAATTATCTCTCTCTCTCTCTCTCTCTCTCTCTCTCTCTCTCTCTCTCTCTCTCTCTCTCTCGTTTTTACTTTGCACTCTAATTCATCGTCATTTATTATAAGCCTGTTATAATAAGATTATAGTAAGTGTCTTTATGCTTTCCACTGATTATTCTTTTTATTATTTCCGGTTAAAAATTGAAGAAAACAATGGAGACAGCTGGAGGCGAACAGAATGAAGTCCACCGAAGAAATATATATAAGTATACATATATATAAGAAAATATATATGTATGTATCTATATATACATACATTCATACACGCATATTATATGGATATATATATATATATATATATATATATTATATATATATATATATATATATATATATATATATATATATATATATATATATATATATATATATATATATATATATATATA
>NC_089752.1:114597956-114607956 GCF_040412425.1 Macrobrachium rosenbergii
CAATGTGCTACGTTTGAGAGATCTATTGACATTCAACAGAACTATTCACCGTTAGAGACAAAATCAACATACCATTTCTCTGGAAATAGATGCAATTCGTTACTGAATGAATTGTTTCGGGGATCTTTGATAAATATTGCTCGTATATGGAATTTTGTCGATGAAAGTTCCCGGCAGCATTTTCCCGAGATGTAACCGAGTACCGAGAGGGACCTTTCCCTGAAAAAAGCGGGACGCCGTATCTTAAAAACCAACTATAGAATTTTCTTGAAAATAATCTCATTGTTTCCCACACCCAAAATACTATAGCGGGCCTATTTTAACTTAACCTAACCCAACCTAGTGGCATGGCCAAAAAACCGGGGCTGGTGCAATACTAGCACATATCTCAGGAATTTGCTGCCCGCCACCGCATCAACCTTAACGGAACAGTCCTTCATGTAGCCAGTAACTCTAAGTAACGGCAAGGTCGAGGTAATTTCAAGTTATTGCAACAGAAGGCAATAAAAAAGGACTCTTGGCGAACACAGAATATACAATAAAATATACAGCACCTACCTCAGGTAGTGGCCTTTGTCAGCCAAACAACGTTACGGAAATACAAGTGGAGGAAAGCAGATGGCAATTTTCGAACAAAACAAATTCCGTGGAAGTGTTTCCGCAAAAGCTTTCTTGTTCAGTTTTTGTATATTTTGCGCTAGCACACACACACATATGTATATATATATATGTATGTATATATTTACGTACTTTTATTTGCATCGATGAGGCTAAAGAAAAAATTATTTGAATTTTTCATGTTTTAGACAGCGGCCAAAATAGGGGAAAATTTTAGGCTGTCATAATCATGAAATAAAAAAAAAAACCGTAGCCAGCAACAGTCGTCTATTGTAAAACCTAATATCTTCACCGGTTGTCATGTTGCATGTGTCTCTCAGTGAACACGCAAATGTATATATTTCTCAGTGAACATCCAAATATATATATCCCTCAGTGAAAATGCAAGTGTATATATTTCTCAGTGAAAATGCAAATGTATATATCTCTCAGTGAACATGCATATGTATATATTTTATATAAACTGTATGTATACACGAAATCTGACATTCATAGCAGTCATCATCTTTAACACGCATTTTTTCAAAACTCATCTCTTACACTATCTAATTTTTAAATTTAATCTTTGTTTGTATTGTATACGACAAAAGCCAATGAAATCCCAAACTGAGATAACAAAAAAAAAAGACCTTTTTGATTATCAAACACCAAAAACCATTATGCATTTTTGGGCAACCTGTTCCACACCCTAATATATCAAAACCGTGAAATTTGGATCGTGAAGAGTAATCAAATTATTGTTCCGAAATCTGGAAGGTAAACATCAAGGTTAGGCCTAACTTCTCCTCTGTCCTTCGTTAAATTTTAATTGTCTATTGCAGCTTCCATCAACGACCTCATAAACGACACTGTTCACTTATGACACTCATTGTAGAAGTACAGGAGGCCATTTTGATTTCAGGACATAGCGGACGCGCGCTGCATTTAGCATTCACATATGATTTCCCATGTAGAATAATCACGCTTAAATTACCAATTATATAGCGTACGAATTACTTATGATGAAGTGCTATAGCATAAGTTAGTCATCAAATAAAACGCTATATATATATATATATATATATATATATATATATATATATATATATATATATATATATGTGTGTGTGTGTGTGTGTGTGTGTGTGTGTGTGTGTGTGTGTATACAGTATATATATGCATGTATGTGTATGTATATATATATATATATATATATATATATATATATATATATATATATATATATGTGTGTGTGTGTGTGTGTGTGTGTGTGTGTGTGTAGAATCTACTGGTCACTCTTTACCGGATACATATGTAATTGTATTAGCCACAATGCCCTCTTAACTTCTTGAATTCTTCGAGCTTTTTTTGGGATTATGGAACCCAGGTTCGTTTCCCGCTACCGGATATCATATCATCTTCATATTTCTTGCACATGGATCTTAAGGCTTTGTAATGACAAGCGCATCCAAAAAAAGCGAGAAGAATTCGAGAAGTTAAGAGGACATGGTGGCTAATATAATTACATGTATATATGTATATATATATAATATATATATATATATATATATATATATATATGTATATATATATATATATATATATATATATATATATATATATATATATATATATATATATATATATATATATATATATATATATATATATATATATATATATACATATATATATATATATATATATATATATATATATATATATATATATATATATATATATACATATATATATATATATGTATATATATATATGTATGTATAGTTATTTTCATATTTACCGATACCCATGTGTCGACATAGGAAGTAATGAACAATTTACACTTATGATTATTACAATGCCATGACTCTCCTAATTAAAACAAGATTTTATCTAAAGGCTTTTAATTAGTCAGTTTTATATATCACTTCAGTCTGATGATAAAATTCATACAGTATCAAGTTTTTATGATTAATAATATCAATTTTCCAAGTTCTGAATGTATCGTATTACTTTCATAATAAAGGTTTAGAATTCAGTGGAGGAGAAAAATTACTGTCAGTTTTTGGCGACTTTAATGTTGAAACAAACCTGTATTGCTTAGAACGACCATAGAATACCAAATTTAAAACTGGTTTTAAAAATTCTTAAACTTATTGATTGACAATGACTCTGTGTTAAAATTCAATTTGAAGATGTAAGAACCGTTATTATTTCCATAAAACAATATACTTGTACGTTCCAAGATACATACGATTATCTACTTATTCACGACACCAGTTGTTTTAAATATTGTTATCAGTCGCAGTGACTATCGGCAGACAATATAATGCAGAACATTTTGACCACACTTCAACATCCACATTTCACTGTTTTAGTATAACAGGGTATGGAACAGGGTGCCCATAACGACATAAAGGTTTTTGGAGTTTGTCAATCAAAAAGACTTCATTGTGTTATCTCGGTCAGGGATTGCACTGGATTTTGCCGTACGCACAAAGATTTAATTTTAAAAGCTAAAAGGTTCGGGAGTTGGATTCTGAAAAAATGCCAGTTGGGTTGCTGGAGTTAGCGTGTTCAAGATAATAGCCATTATATATAAAAGACCATTATTATTACAATGAAAAAATCTTTGTATCTTACAAGAGATATATAAATTTGTACTTATTCATGAAAAAGAATATAAGTCAAAATAACTTGAGCCTGTCACATTTTTCCGCATGTCAAAATGAATACTTACTTGAGAAGACATCCTTTTGAAGATATTTGGTTCTACGGCACTGCTATTATTGGTGGGTACTGCTATTACTGTAACTAATATTTGTCAAGTCTGCAAACGTTCAGACTGCCAGGAATCGTCAGAGGGACACATAAATGCCCATTCTCCGGCTCAACAGAAATGACGTTTAATACTCCCATAGGGTTTAGTTTTCAAAATTATATATATATATATATATATATATATATATATATATATATATATATATATATATATATATATATATATATATACATATACATACTTCCTGAAAAAAATCAGCTACTGGCCACGCAGCATGCACCTACCTGCCTTACAGACATTCAGTGACATGTAGCTAGCGTCCGCTATGAGGCCCCATTGCTATGCTATGAAACCTTCAGAAGATTACACGGACAGACAAACAGACACTGAGACAAATCGACAAAAAAGTAGTGAGAAAGAAGTGATTGTATGACTTCCAGTGATGGTGATTCACGTGATTCATTTTATATATTTTTCTCATTCTTTTTAAGGAAACTGTCTCCTAACTTAAAAGATCTAATCGAGTCACTGACTTTCACTTAGATAACATTGTGCAATTCCCCAAAAAAGCTCAGAATAATTGTAGTTTGTAAAGAGCAATTTTTCAGTTTGGAGGTAGGCGATATTGCGGAATGATTTCACTGAAACCAATTCCAGGTGGAAGGAGATAGCAATGACTTCGAAGTGCATCTGTTGAACCTCGATATTGGTTTCCAGCGGCAAACAATACATTCCGTTTGATTTGATTCCTGGAATGGCATTACAGTCTGGAAATACTTGCATTCATATTCGTTTTGGATGATTTCAATTAAGCCTCCCTTTGCCCTAAGGTAGCGCGTGGGTATTGTGAGGTGCGAAAAGCAGAACAAGATCTGGTGTGGACTTCAGCACTCGTTAAACCAACAGATGATTTCTGTTCCTGTTTCAGCGTGGATGTAGGGAAATAACAAGATATCTCTTCTCCCGAATGCTATTGGTTTATTAATACTATTATTATTATTATTACTGTTATTATTATTATTATTATTATTATTATTATTATTATTATTATTATTATTATTCAACAGATAAACCCTATTCATATGGAACAAGCCCACAGGGGCCATTGACTTGAAATTCCAGCTTCCAAAGATTATGGTGTAAAAGGAATGACAGAAATAAGAGTCCAACAGTATTATAAAGTAAAAATAAATTAATAATAAACAGATAAAAATATATTAAAATGCAAGGAGAATAGAACTAGGGAAGTAATGTACTGCACCTTCGCTTGAACTTTTGAAGTTCCAATTGCACGACGGCCTCAGGGAGGCTGTTCCACAGCTCAACGGCATGAGGAACAAAGGACTTACGGAACTGAGAAGTTCGACAGCGAGGCGCATTTACTGCATGTTGGTGCTGCTGTTCAGAGAGTCTAGTTGCCCACGGCAGGTAAAGGAGATCGAGATCTCTATTAAAATACAACTTATGGAAGCAAACTTACGATACTCACAAGATAAAAAAAAAACAAAACAAAAAACAAGGAATAGGATGAATAGCCAATTTGTAGCAATTCGTTGAAAGCCGAAGCAAATGTAGGAACAAGTACGTTTCATGTTTCTGCCTCTCATTTTCTGCGTTTGGCAGTAACCCCCGACGACCATTGTTGCTCTGATACGAGTTTGTACAACTATGGCAACTTTTGCCTACTGTGTCTGAATGGTAGGGCAATAGAGAGAATAACACAGTGGGCTTTGATTCAAATATTTATTCATCTATATGGGGAACGTGCTAAGGCTGGAGATTGAGAACGGTGTTTCGACAATAATTATTATTTAACGTCCTAATAATAATAATAATAATAATAATAATAATAATAATAATAATTGGAAATGCTTATAAAATGTTAAAGCAAAGATGTAGTAAATGAAACAAAGAGAATTAATATTTTGAGATAACAAATTCAGTTGCATTCGTGCAGGACCCATCAATACATAACCTCAATTCTTCAATATTTTTCTATTCCGTGTCTGTTACAAGCAGGCAAAAGTGAAATCCTAGGCATAATCGTTTCACGGAATCCTTTAGGCTCTCGTCAATACCAAATGCATTGCTGATGGCAGCTCTTGAGAATGATCATCAAGTCAGTTAATTAGAACCTAAACAGAACAGAATTAGTTTCCTTTTAATTTTCAAGAATTATCGTTTCCACCAAAAACAAAAAAAAAAAAAATTACCTCCTGTTCCTGGTGCTAGAGAGGAAAATATTTACCTATAATTTGTTCCTTTGGTCGTTGTCGCTATATAGATTAATTTATTCGTCCCTCACACGCGCGCACACACACACACATATATGCATATAGAATTATAAAATTTAATGAATCATTCTCTTCAACTGAAAGGATGAAGACTGATCACCTGGGCCTTGTTTAAAAAAACCATATATATATATATATATATATATATATATATATATATATATATATATATATATATATATATATATATATATATATATATATATATATATACATATACATATACACACACACACGTGGATTTTTGTAAAAAAGGCCCAAGTGATTAGGCTGCATCCTTTCAGCTGAACAGAGTGATTAAATTGTTTATAATTCTATCAGGGCAGCATCAGCGAAGAGGATATTCGTCTTCGTTAGACAAATTTGATTCTGTGCCGCCATCTCTATTAGAGGACGTATTTTCGGAGGGAATCACGTCAACCAGGCCAGGTTAATTATTGGCACGTGGGGAGTAATGGAAAGAAACAGAAAGAAACAGCTATTGAGAAAATAGATAAAATCATCGTAAGCTGATTATTTTGTCCGGGAGCGTAGGTTAATTTCAGCTAATTAATCATTAATCGTCTCGCTCAGACTGCCTCGATTCATAATGAATGTTAATTCCAATGTTCATGTAGTGGTCATTTTCTCATTCTAGCGTGTGCTTGAAATGTATTAAATAATGCCAGTGACCCAAAAATGAAATAGAACTTAAATTTTGAAGACTTAAGTTCAGAAATGTTTCACTGAGGGTCCGAGAGAGAACGGAAAGAAACATTCTCTCTCTCTCTCTCTCTCTCTCTTGACCTTTCCTGTATGCTCTCTGTCTATCTGCATGCACTATAAGCGTTTGCAATACGTTCATAAAATTACTTCTTTTTTATATTTACTAATGGTCGTAAGGTCTTCCTTGATTTTAACTTAATTCCTTTCCCACAAAGGTCATTCAGTTACCACTGAATACAGTGTGGCCCGTCTAATCATCTTAATATATAAAATAATTAAGGGTCACCAGATTTTTAGGAACGTTCGGAATGCCTAAATCAAAAAGGAAAATAAGAGAGTGGGTTGCCTTATCATGTTGATATTCACAAAGACTACCTTACATCACTTTAACCAACAAAATGCAAAGACATTATTATAAACCCTTCATTCATTTTTTTCTGCATAAAGATGGAAACCGCTCTTCATGTCTCTCGTATTTACTCAGTTTTATGAATGGGACGTCAAATTCGGCTTTCGTGCGCAGGAGTGGCGCCATTTCAGATGTTTCTTGGGGGTGGGGTGGGGGCTATAGAGAACTTATGGTATGGCGGGGTGGCGAGCGAGGCGGGCCCTATCAGCTGGGGCGTGGGGAGGGCCGCTGTAAGGTCCGCCGAGAAATTTTTGGAAATTTGTGCACATTTTGGAGCATTTTGAAACCATATAAGAGCAGTATTCAGTTAATAAAGCAGCAAACAGGTGTGCCGCACCCACGCACACACACAATATATATATATATATATATATATGTATATATATATATATATATATAAAATGTATATATATATACATATATATAAAATGTATATATGTATATATATATATATATATATATATATATATATATATATATATATATATATATATATATATATATATATACACACACACATACACATATATATAGTCACATAAAACTAGAAATAGGGATGACAATATAGAAGTGAAGAGAATATCTGGTTCTAGTACTCAGGGGATAGAAAGTGTAAGGTCAATTTATCTTTTATTTGAAAATAAAACATATTATTATTTTAAAGGCTAGGTTGCAAACCAAGTCTTTGGGGGCCATCAGTGTCTTGAAGGGGGGCAAGCGAACCCCCCGCCCCACAAAGCCGCCCAAAATGACGCCCCTGGTTCGCAGACTTTCCTTATGAAGATTCCAGGCATTTTTTCCTCGAGATATTCTATCGTCCAACGACTGACAAGGAAAGAAAGCAGAATAGCCGGGGATAAGGTTTTCTGCTGACCTCCAACAACAGAAGCCTAATAAAAAAAAAGAAAGCCTGCTCCCGAGAACATCCTCTTATTTTGCAATCTTCGTATTCCTGAGGGGAAAAGAATGTATGTCAACAAACACAGGCACGTGTTTTATAAGTTGCAATTTTCATATTTCGCTCATCTACGTAGGATACTTTCATTACGAGAGTAACGTTGCTTTGAAAAATCGTTTCTTTGTTACTGAGATCGACTGACAGTGTTTTTCTGTTTCAGTCTGGTTTTTTACTCGCAAAAACAGGACGAGGTGAGGAGACATTGGTCCTGCCAATTTAGAAATAAAGAGGACGCAGATTATGCTGCTCAATAATCAACAAATAAAGACATTTTTGCTGACATTAGAATTATAATGGGCAAGCTTGTGAAAGTAAAGTTTTTCTAAGTTAACCATTGAACTTTTTTTTCTGACAGTCATAAAAACTTAACAGACTCCCTAGCAGATTGAGAGAGAGAGAGAGAGAGAGAGAGAGAGAGAGAGAGAGAGAGAGAGAGAGAGAGAGAGAGAGAGATGTCTGCAACAAGGACTGATTATTCTATACGGATATTTTTGCAGATCTATTTGAAACGTGGACCGGGGTACAATGATGGTTGGTTAACTGTGCATGCTATCTTGACAGCCCTCTGGAATTACCCAAGGTTGGAATGACCGTCCACCATGATATGTCAACCTGGAATCCATATTTTCGCAATCTGATTGGTAATATATATATACAGTATATGTATGTATATATATATATATATATATATATATATATATATATATATATATATATATATATATATATATATGAATGTGTGGGTTGACCCCATGGTTTCTAGAGTGATAGGATTATCATTGAATACAGTTGCATTATAAGACATCATTTGCCTTAATCTGGAAAAGAAACACAAATCTAAGTTATGCTTACGCCAGTCACGTGAACAAGTAGTAGAGAATAAAATATGTAAACGAATAAAGAAAACCTTGGAACTATTAATGGTCATGCTAAGAAAAAAAAAGCTGCATTTGGAGGGATCTATTCCTCAGATAAAAATCCAGATTTATTTATCTCGACTTACTAATTAGCGTCAGGTTTTATCGAAAATATTAAAGATTAATAAAATTAAAACTCAGTAATGTAAACTTTAAAAATATGTACCCGACACTGAAATGGGTATTAAAGCAGCCAGTGCCCACTGAACCAAGCTAATCAAGTTTATTAAAAGGGTAGATAATTGCTATAGATTTCTATGTCTCTTTTGGGTAAAATAAGGCCTCTGACTTCCAAATCGAGTGTCGCTTTTTGTGTGACTGGCATCCTGACAAATGTAACTGCCACGGGTCTGACAGGGAGGCCACGTCCGCGGAAAAGTCGAGTAGGGGGCGATCTATGGATGGAGATTTGCATTCACGGCTTTCCCTTTTAAGGTTAACCAACAGGAAGAAGTTTCTAATAAAGCAAAACCGTTCTTAGAATAGAATAGAATATAAAATTTAGGCCAAAGGCCAAGCGCTAGGACCTGTGAGGTCATTCGGTGCTGAAACAGAAATTGACAGTAAAAAGTTTTGAAAGGTGTAACAGGAGGAGAATCTTGCCGTTGCACTGTGGATTAATTGTTAGAAGAGGGTGGAAAGTAAGATGGAAGAAAGAGAGGTAGAGTAAAATGAAAGGGGTTGCACCTAAGGGCCGAAGGGACGCTGCAAAGAACCTTACCTAATGCCTACAGTGCACCGCATGAGGTGCACTGAATGCACTACCCAACTACGGTGAAAACCGTTCTTTACGAGCAGGAATCTCCAAAAAATTCTTTCTTGATTTTCGAATAAGAATTTTATGTTCCCCATCATCATAGTGAACTGTCAGTGATGAATTGCCAATTATTGGCATCACTAATAGGTATTTCGTTCGCATATTAACGACAACATTCTTTTTCCAAAATCTATTCTCTAATAGTAAATAATAAATTGTATATATATATATATATATATATATATATATATATATATATATATAAAATATATATATATATATATATATATATATATATATATATATATATATATATATCTTCTTCTTTAACGTGCTTGTTTTCCCATTTGTATGGGCTAAGCACGATGCCTTCTTTTGAAAGGACGTTGATTTGGCATTGGGGTAGACTGTAGTCTCGATTGACTGCCCTGCCTATCATCGCTTAGACCCCGGTAGCGTATGTACATGTATTGTACCAGTCACCAGCGCCCTTTCTCCCAGCAGCGAGGAGTCGCTGCGCGGTTTAGGTCGACAGTCATATATCTATCTATCTATCTATCTATCTATCTATCTATCTATCT
>NC_089752.1:114612956-114617956 GCF_040412425.1 Macrobrachium rosenbergii
TGTGTGTTGATTATTTCTATCATACTCACTCAGAAGTGGTAATTCGAATGAAATGCTGTCAACTGGGTCATTGCTGAGTCGGTAAGTTGGGGAAAACATACATGTGATATATATATATATATATATATATATATATATATATATATATATATATATCCTAAACAGTTTCTTGCAAACTTTCCCAGAAAGTTTTCAGATGACAAGGATTGCAACGGCTGGCTCACTCTCATCGTTATCAAATCATCATCATTAATTCTATCGTTAATCCTCCTACTTTGTTTTATCATTCATATCTATTTTTCATATTATCCTTCGATAAGTTTTATTGATCTATTTAAAAGTTGCATCCATAGGAATCTGAATGTACATCTCTTGAATTATTATTGATTGATTGATTTAGGTCTTGTAGACCAAGCGCCGGAACCCATCAGGATTATTCAGCGCCGTGATGAAGGTGAAACATAAATTAATGATATGATTGATAATGAATAGGTGAATGATGACATACTAGTAAAATTCAGTGTTAAAACATGAACGTCAAAAATGAAGAATGATATAAGATAAAACCTGACTTAAAACATTACATCAGTCGTAAAAGTTGCAGATGAATGACAGGATGTTTCTTTGAAAATTTTCAGAAGCTACATTTAGCTCAAACCTCGTTTAGAGACACTTGTGAACCTTCGTTAAACATTCAACGGAAGCGTGTCATCGTTACCGGCTGGGAAAAAATCATATTCCAGTACCTGTGAGATTCCACTGATTGGCTTACTTCTTGTTACGCGAGTCCAAACTCTAAGTGGTCTAACGACGAAAATAACCATTCACAGGGTAAATATTCCTTAGTATGAATACGGAATAAGTTCCAGGAACCCATTTTTCCATAGTGTTATTCATCACACAAGGCAAGTCGGTAATGCACAAAAGGAAATTGTATTCAGCGGTAATTGGATAACTTCTTTATCTACATAATACAACGGGTGGAGACGCCTTTTCGAGAACTAGAGAATATTAAATCTAGATAATCTAGTCCACGCTACACCTGACTTAAATTAAAATAGCCTATATATTAAATACGTACACACACACACACACACATATATATATATATATGTATGTATGTATATATATATATATATATATATATATATATATATATATATATATATATATATATATATATATATATATATATATACTAACTAACAGGACCTCATTAATACTGGATGGTATCTAGGGGAGATATTTATCCAGGAAAAGTTACAGGCTTTCTAGGACTAACAGTCCTCATCGTCAAGTATCCGTAGAATGACCGGACACGTAGTCCAGCTGTATTTATACGTGCATTAGGGAGTGGAATAAAGCCCTTGTTTTTCGAATTCCGTACACAAACACACACACACACACACATTATATATACACTAAAATTGTTTACCCCATATCTGTAGGCTAAAGGGAGATATATAAAAGGTACAGGGATTACGCGAAGACGAATTGGCCCCTTACACATAAGAACATTCAATTATTTCCACGAGAGGAATATGAAATGAGGCAGCACGAGAGATAGAGTACATTGCTGACTTATTCATCATAATACTGAAAGCAGATTAGCTTTACCTGGAACGTTTCATTTGGGATTTTCGCAACGTTCTTAATGAACCAGAGAAGCGAAAGATGCACCTTTGAATTCCCAGACTTTTGTGATGTATTCAGTGTCCCCAGAATGAACTCTGCGCGGCCTCTGTTCCTCTGCAGTTGAAAGGAAAAGATTCGAAAAGATCGTGGTTTCTAAGGACCTTAGTGTCAGGCAGAATCGTCCGTAATTGTACGCTGAAATAAATGTTATGTCCGTGTTCATGATTTGTTTTTTCCTATCTGGAATTTGGCCTTTGAAAAACTTCACCATTTTCATTCATGCTTTATTTTTTCCTCTCTGGAATTTGGCCTTTGAAAAATTTCGTCATTTTCATTCATGCTTTATTTTTTCCTCTCTGGAACTGGGCCTTTGAAAAATTTCGCCATTTTCAATCATGCTTTATTTTTCCTCTCCGGAATTTGGCCTTTGAAAAATTTCACTATTTTCATTCATGCTTTATTTTTTCCTCTCTGGAACTTGGCCTTTGAAAAATTTCGTCATTTTCATTCATGCTTTATTTTTTCCTCTCTGGAACTTGGCCTTTGAAAAATTTCGTCATTTTCATTCATGCTTTATTTTTTCCTCTGGAACTTGGCCTTTGAAAAATTTCGTCATTTTCATTCATGCATTATTTTTCCTCTCTGGAACTTGGCCTTTGAAAAATTTCGTCATTTTCATTCATGCTTTATTTTTTCCTCTCTGGAACTTGGCCTTTGAAAAATTTCGTCATTTTCATTCATGCTTTATTTTTTCCTCTCTGGAACTTGGCCTTTGAAAAATTTCGTCATTTTCCTTCATGCTTTATTTTTTCCTCTCTGGAACTTGGCCTTTGAAAAATTTCGTCATTTTCATTCATGCTTTATTTTTTCCTCTCTGGAACTTGGCCTTTGAAAAATTTCGTCATTTTCATTCATGCTTTATTTTTTCCTCTCTGGAACTTGGCCTTTGAAAAATTTCGTCATTTTCATTCATGCATTATTTTTTCCTCTCTGGAACTTGGCCTTTGAAAAATTTCGTCATTTTCATTCATGCTTTATTTTTCCTCTCTGGAATTTGGCCTTTGAAAAATTTCCACCATTTTCATTCATGCTTTATTTTTCCTCTCTGGAATTTGGCCTTTGAAAAATTTCGTCATTTTCATTCATGCTTTATTTTTTCCTCTCTGGAACTTGGCCCTTGAAAAATTTCGTCATTTCCATTCATGCTTTGTTTTTTCCTCTCTGGAATTTGGCCTTTGAAAAATTTCGTCATTTACATTCATGATTTATTTTTTCCTCTCTGGAATTTGGCCTTTAAAAAATTTCGTCATTTTCATTCATGCTTTATTTTTCCTCTCTGGAATTTGGCCTTTGAAAAATTTCGTCATTTCCGTTCATGCTTGATTTTTTTCCTCTCTGGGATTTGGTCTTTGAAAAATTTCGTCATTTTCATTCATGCTTTATTTTTTCCTCTCCGGAATTTGGCCTTTGAAAAATTTCGTCATTTTCATTCATGCTTTATTTTTTCCTATCTCGAGTTTGGCCTTTGAAAAATATCCTCATTTTTATTCATGCTTTATTTTTTCCTCTCTGGAATTTGACCTTTGAAAAATTTCGTCATTTTCAATCATGCTTTATTTTTTCCTCTCTGGAACTTGGCCTTTGAAAAATTTCGTCATTTTCATTCATGCTTCATTTTTTCCTCTCTGGAATTTGGCCTTTGAAAATTTTCACCAATTTTATTCCTGCTTTATTTTTTCCTCTCTGTAACTTGGCCTTTGGAAAATTTCGTCATTTTCATTCATGCTTTTTTTCCTCTCTGGATTTTGGCCTTTGAAAAATGTCGTCATTTCCATTCATGCTTTATTTTTTTCCTCTTTGGAATTTGGCCTTAGAAAAATTTCGTCATTTTCATTCATGCTTTATTTTTTCCTCTCTGGAATTTGACCTTTGAAAAATTTCGTCATTTTCATTCATGCATTATTTTTTCCTCTCTGGAATTTGGTCTTTGAAAAATTTCACCAATTTTATTCCTGCTTTATTTTTTCCTCTCTGGAACTTGGCCTTTGGAAAATTTCGTCATTTTCATTTATGCTTTATTTTTTCCTCTCTGGATTTTGGCCTTTGAAAAATGTCGTCAATTCCATTCATGCTTTATTTTTTTTCCTTTCTGGGATTTGGCCTTAGAAAAATTTCGTCATTTTCATTCATGCTTTATTTTTTTCTCTCTGGAATTTGATCTTGGAAAACTTTCGTCATTTTCATTCATGTTTTATTTTTTCCTATCTGGAATTTGGCCTTTGAAAAATTTCGTCATTTTCATTCATGCTTTATTTTTTCTGCTCTGGAATTTGACCTTTGAAAAATTTCGTCATTTTCAATCATGCTTTATTTTTTCCTCTCTGGAACTTGGCCTTTGAAAAATTTCGTCATTTTCATTCATGCTTTATTTTTTCATCTCATGAATTTGGCCTTTGAAAAATTTCACCATTTTTATTCATGCTTTATTTTTCCACTCTGGAATTTGGCCTTTGAAAAAGTTCGTCATTTTCATTCATGCTTTATTTTTTCCTCTCTGGAATTGGGCTTTGAAAAATTTCGTCATTTTCATTCATGCTTTATTTTTTCCTCTCTGGAATTGGGCTTTGAAAAATTTCGTCATTTTCATTCATGCTTTATTTTTTCCTCTCTGGAATTTGGCCTTTGAAAAATTTCATCATTTTCATTCATGCTTTATTTTTTCCTCTCTGGAATTTGGCCTTTGAAAAATTTCGTCACTTTCAAATGTCGAGCTTTAACACCTGAATTAAAATAGTGTCATTTTGAGTAAACGCAAGTTGTTAAGTACCACCTATGACACTGTGATGCTTCCTACATAAGATCAGAATTTTCGAAATGTATTGTGCAGTAGTATCAACAAAAACGACTAAGTGTACTCATTAAAGATGAGCTAGGTTCTAGTACGCCAGAGTGGACTAATATCTTTTTATTCATTGATATTATTTCCAGGATACACAAGGATACACACTATTCAGCCTAAAACTATTTTGATTGTATCTCAGTGTAAACATAAGAAGAAATTTGAGGAATGTTGTTACAAATATTGCAACATCCTTGCATTTCGACACTGAGGATTTTTTCGGGAGCCAACCAGATATTTCCTTCAAACTGGGTGTAATGCAATATATTAAATCCTAATAAAAATATGAATGGAAGTTTGCAATACATGTTAATTTACCTGCAATACGGAAGTGTTGCAAATCATTACTTTTATTATGATGAATGTTAACTCCTTACTTAATAAAAAAAACGTAGTCTTTGAAAAGCAAAGGTTTGGCATCTTGAGCAAATAATACTGTAAGATACAAATTCTCTTAATTACCTAA
>NC_089752.1:114622956-114627956 GCF_040412425.1 Macrobrachium rosenbergii
CAAGACAAGGGAGGCAGTTGTACTCAAGCAAATATGGCTTTCCAAATAAGATATTATTGCAGAGTCGAGGCAGTACTAGATTAGGGTGAGATAAATGTTATCTTATGGAAATTATATTGCAAATGACAGTCAATCCCCTCTTTTCTTATTTAGTCTTACCTTTCCTTTGGGACTGAAGTGAGTTTGTTACAATACAAAACACACGCGGTACTTTTTGTTTTCTGCAAAAGAAAACGGCTTTGTCAGTCCGTCCGCACTTTATCCTGTCCGCACTTTTTCTGTCCGCCCTCAGATCTTAAAAACTGCTGAGGCTAGAGGGCTGCAAACTGGTATGTTGATCATCCACCCTCCAGTCATCGAACATACCAAATTGCAGCCCTCTAGCCTCAGAAGTTTTTATTTTATTTAAGGTTAAAGCTAGCCATAATTGTGCTTCTGGCAACGATATAGGACAGGCCACCACCGGGCCGTGGTTAAAGTTTCATGGGCCGCGGCTCATACAGCATTATACCGAGACCACCGAAAGATAGATCTATCTTCGGCGGCCTTGGTTTTACGCTGTAGCGGCTGTACAGAAAACTCGATTGCGCCGAAGAAACTTCGGCGCTTTTTTTACTTGTTTGTCTTGTAACTGGAAAAAAATCTATCTTTGTGTATGCAGGGAAATATAGATATCAAAAGAGGCTCCTTCAATTAAAGGTGTGAAGGTATTGCAACGGGAAATTAACTAGAACAAAGTATGAATTTCATTAATGTTAAATGATTATTATTCGTAGCAATTTCCTGCAGCGAATAACAATGGGAGATAACACAGTTCTTTTAATCTCTCGCTTGTTTGTTCATTTAGAAATCTAAAAAAAAAAAAAAAAAAAAAAAAAAGGAAATTGGGAGTCATTTTGTCTCCCGAATAATATTTTTCGAAACGGCGTCGTGAATTATGAAAATACTTTACCTTCGAATTAGAACATACTGTAATTCCAGTTCCCGCTGCTTCCTCTGCTCTATGCAATAACAGGGCAGGAACGGAACGCTCGCCACGCGTTCCTTACATTTAATGACTTCACACCCAGCACTCTGGCGAAGAAGCTTTTGCTCAAGTCCCCGCGGCATCCTAGATTTGTCTCCGTTCCGAAGGCATTTCCCGCCCTGGAAATTGCACAAGCTTCCCACAGCATATATATGGAATTATATCCTTTTACTTAAACCATCTTTTGTTATTATTGCACAATTCTACAAAACAATCATTACATCCACAGGTTTCATTTGCTCTTGTACCAATTATTGGTGACGGATTAAACTCTTCTCCCTTGACATAACTAATTTTATCTTTAACTTTAGTGTTTTGGATGTCTGTATCCATAAGTTTTACTATTATTTTAGGAGGTAAAGGTATATTCTTAGCTTGTTTTTGTTCTTCCTTTACATCCTTTGTCTTTGGTTTAACCGATGTTGCTCCACTTACAGTTGGTTTTGGGTGGTGTTCTCTCCAAAGGCATTTTTTTATCATTAATTTCCACTCCATCACGACTCTCTTCGGTTACCTCTGTAGTAGTATCATCATCTTGTGCTATTTGCA
This sequence comes from Macrobrachium rosenbergii, assembly GCF_040412425.1. Lineage (NCBI taxonomy): Eukaryota > Metazoa > Arthropoda > Malacostraca > Decapoda > Palaemonidae > Macrobrachium > Macrobrachium rosenbergii. The sequence goes on from NC_089752.1 coordinate 114,624,533, forward strand.
TTAACATTTCAAAAGAGTCGGATAAAATGCTACCTATATCCTTTGTGCCTGTTTCTTGGTTCTTTACCATTTTAGTTTTTTTCTGTAAAGCATTACTTTCTTTTGAGATTTATTTCCCACGTTTTGTTACTTCTATCTGAATGCATTTTTGTTTCATTATTAGTTCTTGTAGTCGAGGAATATGTAAGTTTCTTAGCAGGATGTTGAATTCCTCTCACTTTCAGTTCTAATTTAGCCTCTCTAATAGACTTTCCTGTTCTTTCTTGTAGCATTTTCAATTCCGTATTGTATATGTATTGCATGCATTCTTTGGATCTTGTATGATGATTTTCCCCAGTTTATACATTTTGGTTCGCTGCAATTCCACTGTGTTTCATGTTCTTCAGATCCACAAGACGCACATACAGGTTCGTTTAGACAATATCTTCTTGCATGCCCATATTTACTACAGTTTTGTCACTGCAGTGGCTTTGGGATATAGAGCCTTATTTCTCTGTTTTGACCTAAAACTTTTATTTTTTGGGGTAGATCTTGACCCTCAAGTTTTATTTTTGTGATTTTTAACATTTTCTTATTTTTTGTTTACACTGTATATTATATGCCTCACAATCTTGGACTCTGGGATATCTTTTTTTAAGAGAGTCCAAGAGAACATTCATTTCGATTGGTTCGTCACTGTTCTCAAGAAGCACAATGCTGTTCATAGTGTCGTGTTTTTTAATTTTTACATTTATATTATCTATTGTTGTTATAGACATATAGTCCTCAGACTGACTCTTTGTTGTGGCTTCTATAAGCCAAGTCTTTTCTCTTATCTGTCTAGGCGACATTTCTGTCGTCGAATGTCTGTTTAATAGGTAGTTTTCTAACTTTAGGGCTGAAATTTTAATTGACCTCCATTACCGCTTCCTTTCTTTAATCTTGCTGTCCAACCTCTCTAACTGTTGATTCTTAGTGCAGTTGTGGGGTTTTCTCAAGTTCCACTTTTAGATCCTTGTACTTCATCTCCTTCATTTTCAGGACCTCTTTCTTTATCTTGCTCTCCAACCACTCCAACTGGTAGAGACTCGTGAACAACAGCAATGACCGCGGTTGGGGGGCCGGCTGGAATTTCACTGGTCCTGGAAGCAGCTAGATGATCTGGGACTTCGACATGAGGTACCCAGGTCAGCGGGCGGACAGCGGTTAGGGGGCCATTGAAAGTTCACTGGAACTGGAAACAGCTGGAGCTCTACGTAGAGTACCTGGAACTTAGACCAATAGGCCCAGGCCGATGGGTGGACAGTGTTTTGGGGGGCACTAGACGTTCACTAGCCCTGGAAGCAGCTGGATCTATGGAGCACCCGGAACTTGAACAATAGGCCCAGGCCATGCGGCGGAGAGCGGTTGGGGGCCCGCCGGACGTTAAAACCAAGAACATTGATTACAACATAAATTCGTTATCAAGCTAATACATTATTTTTCTCCTTGATGATATATCATTAATCATTTTCATGACACTCAGAGGTGTACAAAAATCGCTGCTGGTCTAATTAAATCGTTTTTCACAGATATTCAAGCCGGATATTATCATCATATAAAACCTCTTGCGTATATTTCAGTTCAATTTGTAATGGAACTGATGCAGAAAATCATGCAAGTTTAGTCTTATCAAATATATAATTACAGTTTCACTTACATATACTGCGTAAATATGAAAGAGGTTCTGTAATATTATGCCAAATTTGACAATAAATAACGTACAGAACTGAAAGCCAACCACAATTCACCGATGTTCTGATTACAACAGGTTAATGCTAACTATTCTCCTTGCATTTTAATACATTTCTAACCATTTGTTCAATTATTAGTTTATTTTTTTCTTTTTTAATAAGTGGATCTCTTCTTTCTGTATTTCCCTTTACCTCCTCTTACTTCTTGCTAATGAACACCACATTCTTTGGAAGCTCGAATTTCAAGTCAATGGCCCTTTTGATGGGCTTATTCCATATGAATAGGTTTCAACTTCTGAATAATAATAATAATAATAATAATAATAATAATAATAATAATAATAATAATAATAATAACTAAAATGCAGTGTTTCATCATCAACTTATCAGATGTATGTCATTTGAAGTTCCGAATCATGCACTGGGCTACGAATGTGAAGTCCGTGGTTGAAGAGGACAACAGAATTCTGCGCAAGGAAGTCTTGCAATCTTACGAATGGCGAATTTCTAGGATGTGTCAGCAGGATCTGATGTTTGAGGCCTGTACTCCGAAAGGGTCGGGAAGGTGGAAGAATAATGAATAAAAGAATGGAAATCCGATTTCTACGGTATAAAATTGACGTGTAACGCGTAATGTGAACTGATGCAAATCAGTGACTGGTACCAAGAAGTCATCTCGTATTTTGTGAGTTGGGAAATATGTACGAGGTTTGTGTACATCCATACATACATATACACACATACACAAACACACACACACACACATATATATATATCATAAATGTGACGTCTCATATTATTTGCATATTTTCACTTAATAATTCATCTTTTGAAGCTAGTAAATCTTGGGGACACTTGCATCGTAGAGGTTGTTTCACTTGTTAATTCGTGGGCATCAAGAGGAAGTGGTATTGTGAATAGGTAACTCTATTGCAAAGCCTATATAATGGGGATCCATTTTTAATGTAGTACATGGAAAAAAAAAGAACAAAAAAGAAGCTGAATGAACCCGGCCTGCCAGTGAGGAGAATCGAATCAGAAGAAATAGCAAAATTTATTCTTTGTTCGTTTTATTTCGTTGTGTCTCGCCCGCCGCAGCCTCAAGGCACTTTTGTCTCCTTCCCTAAGTACAAACATTAAAGTTTCATAGACTCTATACGAAATTGGTTAAGTAGACAAGCTACTGGATTCGTGAGCAGGCTCTTTGTACTATTCACCAAACGAAACTCCCTTTGATATGTAAATTTTCTCTATCTAAGTAACACATCCGCGGAGTCATATGCTGTAATAAAATTGAAGTGGGGCTACTCTGCGTGCGGTACTGGATAGATGAGCAAGGTATTGTACGGACAGTACTTTACATGATGCTAGGACAGTAACAAACAGAATAGGTGTTAAAAGTAAACACGTGACAAATGCGCCGGAGAAGTTTCTTCGGCGCAATCGAGTTTTCTGTACAGAGTATAATGCTGTATGAAACTCTCAGCCACGGCCCAAGAAATTCTCAGCTGCGGTCCATGAAACTTTCAGCCATGGCCCGGTGGTGGCCTGCATTGTTGGCACCTACCTACAGCGGTGCCAGACGCACGATTATGGCTAACTTTAACCTTGAATAATATAAAAACTACTGAGACTAGAGGGCTGCAATTTGGTATGTTTGATGATTGGAGGGTGGATGATCAACATACCAATTTGCAGCCCCCTAGCCTCAG
>NC_089752.1:114632956-114660456 GCF_040412425.1 Macrobrachium rosenbergii
ATCGTATGCAAACATTGGACAAAAGCCAATCGTTCAGTGGACGTCTATTTAGGCCTTTATTATTTGTTGTTGCTATCTGCGAGCCAATTATTGCCAGAGCATCGTCTGTTAGCGCCATGGCTGCTACAGAGAACGGAGTAAAAACTGTATCGTTAGTGGCGAATGCATGCCTGTGTGGGGATACCTGCGGGCATACCTACTCTTTCAAACCTTCCGCATCATTGAGGTCCTCAGTGGAATGCAATGACTTTGTATACGGTGAATCTGTGGTTTTGAAGTGTGTGTGTGTGTGTGTGTGTGTGTGTGTGTGTTGTTTGTGTGTATATATATATATATATATATATATATATATATATATATATATATATATATATATATAAAATTAGAAATATCAACACACAATTACGTGTGGAGCAGAAATAAATTTCTGACTCACATCAGGATCGAACCCAGGTCTTTCAAATGAAAGACCAGAGCGCTGCCAACCAGACCACACACGTCATTAAAGAAGTTGAAAGACCTGGGTTCGATCCTGATGTGAGTCAGAAATTTATATATATATATATATATATATATATATATATATATATATATATATATATATATATAAATATATATATATATATATAATATATATATATATATATATATATATATATATATATATATATATATATATATACAAATATATGACTTTTTATCATATCACCGTGATTCATATACAGTCAGTAAGCTACAAACGTCCTCACTTGCTGGCCGCGTGGGTTAAGCGTCCACTGTAGTCGAGTTCTTGTCCTTCGCTGGTTCGAGCTCACGGGACGACGAACTTATTATCAACTAAAAAATTCCCCTTCGGTAACATATATGAAAATATATTATTTCCGAGGTAGAGCGAATTGGATATTAAAGGACGTTTGTAGCTTACTGATTATATATATATATATATATATATATATATATATATATATATATATATATATATATATATATATATATAGCTCAAATTCTCTCTCTCTCTCTGACTACAGCTGTCTGTAAGAAATGATATGGATTATTATAACCCTATTTCACTGAGAATGTACGTACAGTACAGATTATTTAACCAGCCAACACCTCCCTTTCAATTATTAACCTTAGAACAATTTTTGACCGATTCTCTACAAATGTCACACTTTTTTTCCCTGTTCATGATAATTACATTGTTCATATATCTATTCTGTGAAATATGAATATTTTTGTAAAGAAATTTATCACTTTAGTCGGTCAATCTTTCACTACCCATTTCATCTCCTCTGCCGGAATTTGAAAACATTGTTTTCCATCTTTCAAACCTTTTCCCTGAATAGATTTTGTACCAAATTTGGGTATCGAAGAAAATTTCCTGAGAACATAACCTCCTCAATACTTTAAAGACACTATAGCGGCCCTATTCGTGCTTGCCGTGTTTTCCTTTACATCATCACTTCATTTTCATTTACTTTATCCACCTTGCCTCTTTCTTTTCCTGATTTAAGACGCATGTCTTTATACAAAGTATTTTTCGTTCAAATTTCCAGAGCCAGTTCATGCTCTTCATGTGGCGTCTTGTGAGGGACTGATTGATTCGACAAGCACTCATTGTTTGCATGTATTGCTTAGTTTTTTGAAAGCACAGAAGAATTCATTCACAGAAAGTACTCTATAGTCTGTCACTAATGCGTATTATTATTGGTATCACTATCATTATTGTCATTATTGTTACAATTACCATTATTATCATTTCAGTAGATGAAACCTATTCACATGGAACAAGCACACAAAATGGGCCATCGACTTGAAATTCAAGCTTCCAAAATGTTGGTTTTAACCTCGCACCGCAGACCCCACACGGCAGCAGTAACTGATCGCGATGCGGAGCCAGTGATTTTTCATCGCCCTGGGGGAGACGCGAACCCGCGACGCCTGAGTGGCACGCCACGACACTAAGCACTATGCCAGCGGAGCAGCCAAATATCATTAATGTTATCATTATCATTACCATCTATTAAAACACGAATGTTATCATTATCATTACCATCTATGAAAAAACGAAGTCATGAAGCAGAGTGAAGTCAGTGACCGTGACTTCATAAAAGGCTCATCTGTGCGTTGGCCGACCTGTTATGTATATAGATCTTGAGGAGACTATTAATTTTATTCTATAAAAAACGTCCTGTCTGTGGGATACTGAAAGGCTCTGGTATCAAAGCATCATCAACTAATCCCTGGTTTTCAGTCCAAAGAGTCTAATTAATTACTGTCATGTGGAATCATACGTCAAATGCGTTTTTTTTTTTTTTTGCCTTTTGGTTTTTTTGCTTGAACCTCAAGTTTACACGTGTAAGTAGGCTTAAGATTATACTTTAGATTTCTCGTGGCAGCTGCCGTACTTACACTATCCACAGGGCTCAAAAGTAAATTACTATCAGTATATAAAGCTATTATTGGTGCTTTCCTATTTAAGCAAAGTTCAACTCATTATTCTATTGATATGTTTTGTTTTAGTGAGTATCTACTGTGATTGTAGAGGACCAAATTCCGCTTTCTTTTACAGAATCTTTCGCATAATGAATCATTTGACTAGTGTTTGAACACTGAAGCTTCTTCCTGGCGTTTATCATCTTCGAAGTAAATATTGTAGAGAAACGAACACACTGATCATTATGCTTTAATTATGCTAAGCAGGGTAGTGTCGTCAGTGCTTCGGCCCCTAGCTGCAACCCCTTTCGTTCCTTTTACTGTACCTCCTTTCGCATTCTCTTTCTTCCATCTTACTTTCCACCCCCTCCTAACAATTGAGAGGTTCTCCTCCTGTTACACCTGTACAACCTTTTACTGTCAATTTCCCTTTCAGCGCTGAATGACCTCATAGGTCCCAGTGCTTGGCCTTTGGCCTAAAGTCTATATTCAATTCAACACCAATGGAAGGCCTTCCTCTCTGTTACTCTAAGTAAGTTCTCACTGTGATACTCTTCGTTCTCTGAAATGCTGTTGGTAATAAATTCTGTGCAGTCTAAACTTCATTCCTGCTGATATCGTTTGTGTTGGAGAAACCAATCCACACTTATGTATGGGTACGAATGTATTTAAAAATAAATCTATACAGAGAGCTTTCGAGAATCTGTTGGACTTTAAAGGGTAATCGAACAGATTCCCGCAAGCTCTGTTTAGGTTTATTTGAGAATATATTTGCACCTATAATAACTGTGGAATAGTTTCATCATTTCGAGACACATGCTACTATGGGTATTTTTTAATTGTCTGTATTGTGTCTCATAATGACATGAGTGATTTCATGTTCCCTCCTGACAAATATCGTCTGACTGCATCCCAAAATCACCGTAGTTGCTTTGTTGTGGGTAAGGAATATAGAATTCTTAAAGAATACGTCTATAATAAATTAAGCAAAAGAAAATCACTATTATGGCCACTGAGGAAAAATGGTTCTCGTAAATAAAGCAATAGCTAAGAAAGATTTTTGTAAAGAAAAAACATCTTAAACGCTAATTTTCATAATAAATAATGGTAATAGTAATGTCATTCAAATTCTAAAATATTAGGAATAGCTTCACCATTTCCATCCGTAAACGCCCTGGGTCCAGTTATTTTTTTCAGTAAATATTAATGACACGAAATCAAGCTGTAATACAAAGGTACAATTCCATATTATCCCTAAATCCCATTTTAAAAGACAAAACTTAAGTTTTGATTTAAACAATAAGAAAGAAAGAAAATCTGAAATGTGGAATCTAATATATTTGGTCTATTTTTTGAGAGAGAGAGAGAGAGAGAGAGAGAGAGAGAGAGAGAGAGAGAGAGAGAGAGAGAGAGAGAGAGAGAGTTTTGTTAAGTAATTTGCGAACTTTTGACGCGATATCCTTTTCGAGAGTTTCCGAAACTAATCCAGAAGGTCTGATTGCATATTCATCGGAAGAGCGAGGCCTGTATTCATTCCAAATTAGTTTCGAGTTATCAAGAGAGGACACCTTTCATGCTACAAATGGAAATGTTTAGCCAAAACAGAAGAGGGAAGTCGGACCGAAAGGCCTTTAGTTTCGAAGAAAGATGAAACGCGATGATGATAATCATTATAATTAATAATGATAACAATTCCCAGGGAACTCTTCCATTGATAGCTATCTAGGAAATGATCACACACTCGGTAACGAAGGAGAACATTAAGGGATAAGCGAATTTCTACAATTTTATGCTTTTAAACAACAGGTTTATTAACTAGGAAAATGAAGTATTACAGTCGTTTTAAAGTCAGATTGCAAATGAACTCATTTCCAATATCATTTCACTAACATAATTTATTTATCATTAACGTCATTATTATCATCGTAAGACCTGAAACAAATAATTATTTATTTAAAGCAATACAACATCCCGTTGGCGATTCCAAACATACTTTCCAAAGGTTTTTATTTTGTTTAAATTTGTAATTCCTGTTTACTTTGTGAATGATTTTCTACACTAAGAAAGGTCATGATATTTTTGTCTAAATAGCTTTTTGTGATCTTTTCTGCTAGATCTAACATTCAAGGACTTTTTCAGAAAAAAAAAAATTAGGGCTCAGTGTCTTTTTCGTTCAAGCAGTGATGTTTACTTTAGGTCAGAATTTTTCCAGCGAAATCTACACAGGACTTATGACTCTCTCTCTCTCTCTTTCTCTCTCTCTCTCTCTCTCTCTCTCTCTCTCTCTCTCTCTCTCTCTCTCTCTCTCTCTCTCTCGCTGCCGGTGTTAATTGGAAGTTACTGTAAACGTCTGTGATCTTCATTTTACGGAGACAATTGTCACTATCTCTTTTCCAAGACGCAACTGTATGATAAAGATAATATTGCTCCTTAAGAAGTAAGACACATCAAGAATAACTTACATAACATATGATTTAATTAAAGGACAGGAATGCCTTATCTGTCATCTCTGATTAAAAAACGAGCTCGCTGAAAAGCTTTTAAAAGTTTAATTTTAAAGAGAATGAACACTTTTGGGGGTAAAATTTGAAATGAATGTGGATGAAATACTTTTCCTCTTCAATCTGCCAAAATGAAATGAAAAAGGACTCTTGCAACAATCTGCACCACTGACAGATATTGCAGACCCACCGCACGTGCGCGAGCGTTTCATTTTCATATATGTATATACATACAGTATGTATATATACATGTATGTATATATATGTATACATAATCTAAACGTATATATATATATGTATATATATTCATATTTACATATATATTTATAGATATATTTGAATTTATATATATAATATATATATATATATATATATATATATATATATATATATATATATATATATATATATATATATATATATATATATATATGTATATAACTTCCAGAACACCGGCCATTGGCAGAATACACAGCAAAGGGTATCAGGAGACGACTTGCAACATTTCATCTATTTATTTGACAACGTTTCGAGGCGAAGCCTCATCATCAGGCTGAAATACACAATCATTAAATAACATAAAATTGACTAACTATCAAAGGTAATTCATTTAAAAAAGAAACTAAAAAATAAAAGGGAAATGATCAGTACCTTTCAAATAAATAGATGAAATGCAGCAAGAAGTCTCCTTCTGATGCCCTTTGCTGTGTAATATATATATATATATATATATATATATATATATATATATATATATATATATATATATATATATATATATATATATATATATATATATATATATATATATATATATATATATATATATATATATATATATATATATATATATATTCTCTTATTTTGTAATATTTATATTTCAACACTTAGATCAAACATCTTCCTTTTTATCAACTTTCAAATACGTATGAACCTATCTCTGCTCATACGTCATTTAATCCCATATTATTTTGAGTATAAGTAACATTAAAAATAACATGACTAACCAGTCACAGTAACTGCTGTAGCATATTGCAGTGTAGGACACGAAAGATATCCAAAGTAATTATCTTTGGCCTTTTTCGAAATGAATATTTTAAACTGATAAAAACTTTTAAAACCTTCTTTTACTTTGCACAGCCACTTTCCCAAATACCGCGCATGCGTATGTATGCTAAAAGCACAGACTCACAGAATTACAAATCGTATACAAACGTAACTTCTCTCTCTCTCTCTCTCTTTCTCTCTCTCTTGATAAGGTCATTTGATCATATATTAATTCCCTTTGTCTTCGCTTTGGAAAATAAGATGCTAAGAGAAATGCAAATAATTAAGATATTTCAATTAGTTCCTAATTAGTAACTTATTACCTCACAACAATTCCAAACTCATTACTTGTTTGATTCCTTGTCTGATTCCCTTCGTTGAATCAATTTACGAAATTAATTTATCCCACAATCCGAAATATCTCTATTGAATTAGATAAACTAATGACGTCAGCGTTTTTAGTTTTCTGTAAAAGAAAACCATTGTGCCGGCTTTGTCTGTCCGTCCGCACTTTATTTTGTCCGCACTTTTTTCTGTCCACCCTCAGATCGTAAAAACTACTTAGGCTAGAGGGCTGCAAATTGGAATGTTGATCATCCACCCTCCAATCATGAAACATACCAAATTGCAGCCCCCTAGACACGGTAGTTTTGATTTTTTTTAAGTTAAAGTTTACCATAGTCGTGCTTCTGGCAACGATATAGGATAGGCCACCACCGCGCCTTGGCTCATACAACATTATACCGGGACTACCGAAAGATAGATCTATTGTCGGGGGCCTTGATTATACGCTGTAGCGGCTGTACAGAAAACACGATTGAGCCGAAGACACTTCGGCGCATTTTCTGCTTGTTTATTATCAGTCAAGGTAGTTAATTTACGTGTGATGCTTTTCGTTCGAACGAAACAAGAAAGATGTTAGAAAATTCCGCATAACTTTTTCAGACCAAAATAGAATCGGATAATAGCAGAAAAGAACTGAGAGAGCGCATACCTCCACCAACATCAGCTCCTATGAAAACCTATTTTTAACGACCAGAAAAGGCCAGTTGCAGGACCCCAAACGAATTCTCGGAATTAAATGGGGACGTAACTTCAGGTCGAGCTTTCTTTACAAAAGTAGATAATCGACATTGATTATCAAAATCGACAATAACTGCATGTAGGGTTTAGGCTTCTGAAGCCCGAAATCCACGCCCAAAAGTGCCTCAAGGAGGAAGGAACCGGGTATAGGCCTATGGGGAGAATTGTTTATCTTCTGATTCAGCATTAGCCATTGGCTTGTTTATCCAGGTCTCTCGTAGGTGGAGAGGAAGCTTTAGAGGACATATAGGGCGTTTTGCGTAAATGCAATGATATATACATTATACACACACACACTCTGTATGTATACATGTATGTATATATATATATATATATATATATATATATATATATATATATATATATATATATGTGTGTGTGTGTGTGTGTGTGTGTGTGTGTATCTTACAGATTATATTAATCACATATTCGACACAAGGCATCCGTGTACACTGCACGGACCCTTTATCTGACTTACAATAGCAAAAACAATTGTTGCTATAAACCTATAACTAAATACACATAAATAATAAAAACGAATAAAAGGAATAAGGAACATCACACACACACACAAAAAGAGGAGGCATATAGGGAGGGGAATGCTGGAATCGGCATCAAATCTAAAAGTGTGATATGACCTGGCGTTGCCAAAAGGACCATGAACTTGGACTGGAAAGGCGTGAAGGCCTATTAAGGCGAATGCTTTTTCCAGCGCAAGAAGAGAAGTCAACAGAATTCGCCGGATTTCGCGTTCGTCGCCAGCGCAAAAACCTTGTTAGGGAAATGCGTTTTTTTTTTTAAATAAAATTTCGTTTTATTGAGGGTGGAGATATAATTGCACGCTACGCTAATTTTTGGAAGACTAGGCTGGGCAATACCGGGTAATTTATGAAAGGGTGAGATCTGGAGGACATGGAAATAAAAGAAAATGATTATGGAACGTAATGAAAAGATCAACTGGAAAATTGTGCAAATGTCAGAGCTGGAAAGCAAAATATCAAGTTTAGACAGAAGATAAACAAGTAGAATTAGGAGACAGAATAATATTGCAGCAGAAGTAATTAGACAGACACAAGGAAATTTGGAGCTGTTAAATGAATTTGAAACGATAGCAGGAAGATACAAAAATTTACCAAAATAATAATTTTTTTTATTTTGCTTTTACTCTTGCTGTAAACTGAGGATAATTAAGAGATGATAAAGAAGATTATGGCGGTGATATCCGAGATAATGAGTTGACAAATCATGTGGAAAAGTAGTAACAAACTAATATACAGCCACGTGTCATGACCTATGACTTATCTATGAAGGTGGAGTTGGACTGATTTCGAATCTATGTGTGGAAAAAATAAGTCTAAATCATATCTTGTCTATTTTGATGGGTGATTGGATAAAATTACTGTCACCCGTTTAGAAGCATAAAAGGCATAGTTTCCATCGGGGTCATTGAGCTAATCTTATATAGTTTATTGCCAGGTTTTAGTGGATTCTTCATTAATAGGTTTTTTGTTACTCACTATTTGAATACGCAGAAAGGATTATCTGTAGAGTTAGGGAAAACCTGGTGGGTGGGTGGGTGTGTCTGTGTGTATATATGTATGTATGTATGTATATATATATATATATATATATATATATATATATATATATATATATATATATATATATATATGTACACACAAACACACACACACACATATATATATATATATATATATATATATATATATATATATATATATATATATATATATATATATATATATACATATATACATACATAGGATACGACCAGGACAGCTAATCAGTCAGACATATCAAGAATTTATCCTTATGTACAAATGTTTTTCAAGAAATTTTCGTATAATCAATGTGTATTTATAATTCACAATATTTATTCTTTTATTGCAGCCTTGAAAATGAGATATATATATATATATATATATATATATATATATATATATATATATATATATACACACAAACACACACACACACACACACACATATATATATATATATATATATATATATATATATATATATATATATATATATATATATATATACATATATACATACATAGGATACGACCAGGACAGCTAATCAGTCAGACATATCAAGAATTTATCCTTATGTACAAATGTTTTTCAAGAAATTTTCGTATAATCAATGTGTATTTATAATTCACAATATTTATTCTTTTATTGCAGCCTTGAAAATGAGACCAGTTGTCTTGAAACCTCGGCGCAGATAAAGATGATTTTATGTACCAGTCTGTTTCCACTGTGTGTGTGTGTTTGTGTGTCTGTGTGTGTGTGTGTGTATTTGGTGAGAATAAAATTCAGGCCGTTGCTATTCAAGATGCAGAGTTTCACCTCACCATCACTGATAATGCATATTTATTTCACGATTTTTTGCTGAATCTCTGATAATGGGAATCGCTACTCTACGCTCTAGATTTAGGTTTTAGTAATATAAAACCATTACTTACATATGACTGGGAAATCCATACGTAAATTCATGTCTTGCCAAACGTACCTGTAAGTAAAATAAGAAGTATGAACAAAGGTTTTTATTCCATCCTTTCCAAAGGAAAGTCATATATTCTAGAATACAGTGACACTTGTACATAATCCTGCACACGCTTCGTATAAGAATAAAAGTTGCCTTTAACAGAAACATAACAGAAGAAATAGAAAAAAAACACATTAACCAGGGAGTAACATAAATATCAAAAGTGTTATGACCGAAATAACATACAAGCACTCATTATCCGGGACGACATTACAGAAACTCCATTTTTCCTTAAAGTTTAATAAAGGAATGATATAACGCACAGTGACTGTGTTCCGGGCGAGGAAATTGGGCCTTAAGTTGATATTTCGTTTCATAAAACCGAACATAAACTGGGAAAAATGGCGGGCATATGAAATTCTAAATATCGTCATAGCCTTTTACACGAGATGAAAAGCTTGCAGAATGAAAACTTCCCTTTAGGTGATGTTCACAGGTCCGGATTTTTTTGTGGGGGGGAGGGGTAGGGGCGTAATTAGGTAAGGAATCCAATGGAAAGTGGAACAAAGAATCTTATTATAAATGAACTTCGTCTGACCTACTAAGATCATTCATTCTGTTTCTCACTACGTAATTGCCTATATTTTCCTACTCCCGTCTTCCCCTCCTCCAGGTTTTTGTGTTTTTCTTTTAATTTTATTTTGTATCTCTCCCCTTCTCCATTTTTGAATTTGTACACGAAATCTTTTTTTGTTTTAAGATATTTATCTCATTCCTCCATATCCTTTTATTTACCTCCTCGATTCATTTGACTCTCTCTCTCTCTCTCTCTCTCTATTTCCCGTGTTATTTTGGTATAATCTTTATTAGTATATCATTGCTAATTTCCTCATCTTCTTATCCAAATGTCTTTTATCCTGATCTTTTTCTGGAACTGTACACCTCTCTCTCTCTCTCTCTCTCTCTCTCTCTCTCTGTCTCTCTCTCTCTCTCTCTCTCTCTCTCAAGACATATTCCATACAACATTTTGTGAAAGAAGTAAAACGTATTTTGATATTCCTCCCCCTTTATACGAGTATAATGAAAATTAATTTGTCATTATTTTTTGAGTCTCTTTGTTACGCCTTTACATCGAAGAGCAGGAGATCACGGCAGATAACACAAATTATTATTATTATTATTATTATTATTATTATTATTATTATTATTATTATTATTATTATTATTATTATTATTATTATTATTCAGTAGACGAAACCTATTCATATAGAACAAGCCGCCCCAAAGGGGCCATTGACTTGAAATTCAGACTTCCAAAGAATATGGTGTTCATTAGGAAGAAGCAGGAGGAAGTAAAGGGAAATACAGAAAGAAGAGATACAATAATGGTAGAGTGCTGAGCTCGCATTAGTAAGGTCCATGGTTTCAGCCTAGCAAACCTCCGCGAGTGGACCCGGACAGGAGACACTAGAAAAGGACGTGTGGCTAGCAACCTCATCCTTCTTAAGAAAGACTTGCTGGGAACTGGGAAACCCTAGCTAATTGTGACAGAAATGATCAGCGTCTCCACTATCACTTGTTATTAAACATTCTAGAGTCTGTTTCCAGGATTCAACGCTTGATTAACATTCTATTAAGCTTCAGGAATATCTCTGATATTATTTGGTAAGAGAAGCTCCACTGAGAGCGGTGCTTATGACTGTAATTGTACTGCAATAATTCCTCATTTTTCTGAGATGTAGAGAAGGCTATTGAATTGTCCATCATTACTCCTCTCTGAAAATCAGTTAACCATTTAGTACTCTGAAGTGGGTCACTGGAGCCTTTAACATTACAGATTAAACCAAGCATTGAGTCTCCTTGATGAAACACTTACAAATAAGGACTTGGGATGATGAAATGTGGAAACGGAGGCGTATGAGAACGAGATGCATCTCCGGTCACCGGTAAACAGAATCATAAGGCTGCTAGGGAACATTCATAATACCATACAGTGAAATTCGGATAATGATTAAGGTATATCTAGGGGAAATGACTGCGTAACATGAAGATTAACCTATCATCCCCTCTTTTCTCAAGGTTAGGTAACCGTAGGTAAGCCTAGACAGCGTCATTTCACGCATCACTTCAACTAACATAACTGACAGTATACAAATTATAAAGTAAGATCTTTCGCAGATTCACTATGATACTACTTTAACACAAAACTTTGTTGTAAACAATATTTTTTGTTTAACCAACAGGAGCAAGAATAAATAAACCCTTGGGTGAACCCACCCTTAACCAAGCAACATAAAGTTGCCCGTGGAAAAACATAACGATCTCAAATCCACTCCACAGTACTTAATGGACTGTCCCTGTGCCTTGTTGATCGTGGTCGAAAACACAAGTCTCACTGGAAATTGCAATCTCTTTCTAATTACATCGCCCAAAATTTTTGACATTTTATATTTCAACCCTTCTCACCCACCCCCTCCCTCCTATCCGGGCTGAACTTGGACTTAAAGGACATCGGGAGTGTCACTATTCATCTCAGCGACCTCGAAAATTATGGATTAGACACTAATATCTGTCGTTTTCAGTTATTTTTACATGTCACCCCCTTCCCACACCCACCCCCTTTGGTGCCAGTGATGTCTTACATTATGTATACCGAAATGAGGTAAGATAAACCCGCAGAGTTTATTTAGTTACCAATTCTACGGGCAGAACTAGCCCCGTTTCAGGG
The DNA here is from genome assembly GCF_040412425.1 of Macrobrachium rosenbergii. Classification (NCBI taxonomy): domain Eukaryota; kingdom Metazoa; phylum Arthropoda; class Malacostraca; order Decapoda; family Palaemonidae; genus Macrobrachium; species Macrobrachium rosenbergii. The sequence goes on from NC_089752.1 coordinate 114,645,269, forward strand.
AAGCCCTTCCCACCCCCACCCAGACCCATTTTGGTGCTCTTTTGTGCTAGTGACGTCTCACCCCAAAGTATTCTTTTCCAGATAGTAAGTCATATGCATACTAAGTTTGGTTGAAATTGCTCAATACTTTTCAGAGTTATGCTGGAACATGCAAACATACACAAACACACATCCATTTTATATGTATATATATATATATATATGTGTGTGTGTTTGTGTGTGTATCCTGTCATTAAAATCTTCCAACCAACACCTTTAAACTGGTTAAATAGATGAAAAGATAGGCAGGCAGTGTGCAGTGATCTAAAAGCTAAAACTAATTACCTGACCAGACCGCGCCAAATAGCATCTGACGCAGGAAACGACGCGAAAAATGGAATATGAAAGTGAAATCGCCCGGAAATAGAGCTCTCAATTAGAACTCTCAATTTGAACCAGTTTATTCTTCTATAATATGACGTGATAGCAGTCGGGCGAGTGACGAAGGGCATATTCCACGGTAGTAGCTGTCATGGTCCTGATGTGACAATTGAATTTCCCACTGAAATTCAAACCTTGGCCTAAAACCACGTCTCACCAATACTCTTCCATCTGCATAAACACCACGCACCTCGCAAATGAGGTCATGGCAGATTACGGTCTGTGAGACCAGTTTGCAAAGTGAAAATGCAATATGAACCAAAATAAGTATTGCAGATTGATAAAAAAGGCTCGTCGTTCATATGAAATTCATAAAATCAAACGGTTGGTAGCAACGGAGTATTTCTAAAGCAGCAAGCAATGCCAGCGAGTCTCTCTCCCTCCCTCTCTCTCTCTCTCTCTCTCTCTCTCTCTCTCTCTCTCTCTCTCTCTCTCTCTCTCTCTCTCTCTCTCTCGCTTCATTCAAAGATGATAATTTTTAGGACGAGTAAGGTAATCTCAAAGAAACTTGAATAAAAATCTTATATATTAACTGAAGCTTTCAGCGATGACATATTCGGGTCATAAAGATGCAAGCTATCCTTTGGGGAGATATGGTTAATCTAGATGGTCGCTGTTTCTTAAATAACAAAACTGAACTCAATAAGAGCAACTCATGAATTTCAAAAAAGCAGTCCCCATTGAAATGCTGGAAATGTTGCTTAGCCAAAATTGAACTGCTCGACTGAAGTGGGTTGATGGGAATAATATTCATGAGAGGAGCCTAAAAAGTGTGCCGAGTAGAAAACATCGCCCGAGGCCACGAGAGAAAATGAACGGAAATTTGCGCTTTGACTCTGCCACTTTACGTAATGAACTTTGATGATGATGATGATATGAATGTGTCTGAATACTTCGCATCTCCTCACAATCCAACATCCAGTTCAAAAATGATTAGTAAAAAAATGAAGAGCCAGACTAAGCGATCATGAGCACCAGAAAAGGTGTGATAGCTGCCAGAATAGGTACGATAAGAATAAGTATGATAAGACCACTTAATTGGGCACGAATTCAGTGAAGAATACTTAAATTTTGCTGAATTGATGCACAGTCAAGATTCCTAAATGAATTTCTCGGTTAGTACATGATTTAGAATAGAATAGAATAGAGAATCTAGGTCAAAGGCCAAGAGCTGGGACCTATGAAGTCATTCAGCGCCGAAAGGGAAATTGACAGTAAGAAGTTTTGAAAGGTGTAACAGTTACACATGGTAGTACGGTTAGAGAGGGTGGAAAGTCAGATGGAAGAAGGAATAGGAACGGAGGAACAGTAAAAGGAACGAAAGAGGTTGTAGCTAGGGGTCGAAGGGACGCTGCAATGACCTTTAAGTAATGACTACAGTGCACCACGTGATGTGCACTGATGGCACTAACCCCCACCCCCCAACTCCAACGGGGAATACAGAACTGTCAACTTGGATGTAGTTGCATCGATTTCCTAAAGGAACGAAAGCAACAACAACAAAACTTATTCCCAAAAAACCAAAATGGCTCCAAAATCCACGTGGCAACAAACCTCTCAGTTTATACCAGAGATAAATGGTCAACAACCATGAATGTTGAATAATAAATTCTCTTTCACGTTTTTTTTTTATTTCATTTTTATTCTGAGCCTAAACAAATCACAGAGAAAAAAAAAATTTTTTTTTTTCATACGACAAATTGAGGAACGGAATGCCAATGAAAGCGCGCAGTTTAGTAAAAATTTCCGCATATTGAAAAGAATCCGCAGGAAAAAACTGCACGCAGATATGCAGTTCATTTTTGTCAGTCTGGTCTGAGCTAACGTCAGTTATTTATTTATTTATTTATTTTTTTTTTTTTTTTTGCTGAAATCGTGTGGAAAGAAATTCACTGCAAATGTAGTACTTTCATTAAGCAGATAGGAGTTTTGCAAAGTTGCAACATCAGCCATTTAACGTAAACAATGTGAATTTGATTTCCAAGTTGTGAATGATCACCAAAGTATTGTGTTTGTTTATAAGAAGAGGAGTTTATGGTTAGAAAACATGAGCTTTTCTTTACCAGTCAATATCTCGTCTTCAAGACCTAAATTTCACAATCAATCAATATCTCTATTCCAAAGCACACAAGTCTTCTCTAAAAAACCGAAGCAGCATTTGTCTAAACGAGCCTAACACACCGACGATATTATTACCCTGTCGACTACCTTCCTTCAGAGTGGCTGCATTTCATCACGAACCTTTCGTAAGATTCGCAAATTCACAGATCCTACTTTGTATTGTTTTGGGAAGCATTTCTTCAGCTTTATGAATATGAAATGCTGTGAAAGGTTTCCCTTCAGTGGTGAGATTTACATTAACGCATGTGAAAAGGAGAGAAAGGAACTGGATCTCAGATGGAAGTCGGTATTATGGTGTCATGTTACTTGTATTAATATCTACATGTCAGTCTCGGGAGTTACCTGTTAGTTTGCGTGACCTATATTTCATCTCTCCATATGTTTCGGTATACTGAACTGGCTGGAATTTCTCCTGCCTTTCTTTAGAACTAGGAAATAAGTTTTGTTGGTCTTTGATGCATTAGAGCATATCAAACAACTCAAACGCCTATATAACTTAACTAAGGGTTAGCAACTTTTTTATTTTATGACCGTTATGTCAACCATTCCTCCAAAGTAGAAATATTCCTTAAGTTCTGAAATTATGGAAGAAAGCTAGAGATTCCGATGTCAAACGATGGGTATTTGTGGTCTCTGAATAAAACTGCACCACCCAAACTAAACACAGAGACAGTTTATAGTTACTGCAAATGTAATTATTATTATATAAAAGATACTGTTGTATTCGCAAGAGCCATTTACCTAAAACTGACACCAGAATAGTAAGATTTCAAGCAGTTTCAATGTTTTGGGGATGACTTTCATTGGTTTAAGTATTTACTATGCAATGGATCCTTAAAAAGGTACCTATGTTTATTTAAAGTGGTGCCATCCTACCCACAGACCCTAATTACTTACGTTTTGACATGAATATCACTAGTTATTTTTTATAATTTTAGAAGTTGCAAATGACTTCCTAGAAAACCTTGATAATACCCAGCAAAGGCATAGCGGACCTTAAATTGTCTGGTGTACCCTGATGCATTTTTGGAGACCCAGAAATCTTGGATTTCAAGCCATTAAGTCACGCCCAGTTTCGTGTATTGCAGAGCACTGGAAAAAGTATACGGATAAATGCCGAGGCAGAAATACACCTGAGGCATTTACTTCCAAATGACAACTATGTGAGGACTCTCAAGTTTCAAAAAAAAAAAAAAAAAAAAAAAAAAAAAAAAAAGTGGACTCTCAAGTTTCAAAAAAAAAAAAAAAACAGTTTGTTGCTTTTAGCGGAATGAAAACTGTCGAGAGTTCTTGATTTTCTGCAGCCTGTTGTTGGCGCAGTTTGGAGAGTTGGATCTTATTGTTCAGAATGTGCCTCTCAGTTTCTTTCTTTAACTTCTTTACCTCGAGAGGATAATTGCAATTTCGTGGGAGATGGCACGATGTAGATTTCATTCTTTACAGCGAAGAGTTTTCAAGTTATTTATGTCGTTTATAGAATTATATATCCGTGTTCTCTTTTATATATCTTGCAGCACAACTTACGATACTAATGTACTTTATATTTCCAAAGAATTAAAATCTTTTATGACTAGCTTGTCATTAGTAGCGTCTACTATTTTCGCTGTATTTTGACACTACGTATTTAGGCTCAGTGATGAAAGACAACGTTCTAAGGGACATCAGTATTTGCAGATGATGTCAGTTTAATGACTATATTACAACTCTTGAAGTAATTCTACGTTTCACTTCCGCAATTTTTTCATATAGAAAAATTTCTGCATTTTTCATTTCAGGTGTTTTTTTTTTTATCTTAAATCAACCACAACTGAATAGTTTTGGTTTTCAATGGTCTTTAAAAGGAGAGACAGGTGTAAACATAAGAATTTATCTATGCATAAGTTTTGTAGAAATAAAATGATATTTTGTTTTAATAACACCGTTTTGTCAATGATCATTTTTTTGTACGTTTTTCATTTTCGTTGTTTTTTTTTTGCAAAAGTTTCCATGGCTTTTGTTTTTGCACATTTCATCACGTTTCAAGTTCACGATTTTTCGACTGTCTTTTCCAACGGTCGCTATGCATTCCTTCGTGTGAGAATTCTCGCTCGAACATCGTAGCCTTTCCCTCCGTTAAAATCACTGGAACGTTACATAACAGGTCGAGAGCAACTCGCAGCAGCAATATGCCATGTTTTTCCAAACGTGATACGGGAGGGACTCTCTAATTAGCATTCTACGCGTGTGTGTATGAGTGTGTGTCATATTCTGGCCCCCTTTCCGTTTCCACATGCTTTCATCAGCGACAGACACCGTGATTTAATAATACCTTTTGCAGAAGACGGAAAACAGGCTCGTAACTTTCCGCATTTTTCTCCCAACTGCGTTGGCGGTCTTAGGTAACTAATTATTCTTTCCCTTCCGGATCTGGTTCGTTACCAACCGGGTTGTTGTGTAGTTTAAAAATACCTTCAAATGACGTTGCTCCAATTCTATCATAGTTATTTTGATGGTGATTTAATGCCGTTGGATTATTTTGCTTGTGTGTGGTGGCAAGCAAAATTATTAATTTCTGTCAGGTTATCTAGTTATCTCTTCCTATCTTATACTGCATCTCCGTCTTCTTCTGTTAGGTCCATTAATTAATGTGTACATTTCATCCGTCAATAAAATTATTTATTTTATTCCACACATTACAACTGCCGCCCTTAGCTCTGAGCCCTTCATATATAATCGATAAAGGGAACTACTAACAGCAGTATTTTTTTTCCTCTTCAATGAAACTAACGCACCTACCTGAGTTAAGAAATTTGATTGGGGGTCGGTACCTGTTAGTGGAGAAGTCCAGCTAAAATTATGCTGTAAACCTGGAAATCTGTAACTTATTATATGTAAGCTTGCTATCATAATTGCGAGATTTGCTGAAAAGATAATAAGATTGTGATTATGAATAAATAAATGATAGAATAGCAACTTGAAGCAAAAGCTTTTTAGTATATTGATCTGGCAGATTGTGTGAAACATTAAATACATCTGCTGGGATTGCTTTACAAATCTGAAGAGGTTACAGAAGATTAATGGTTTAACTTCTCTGAGAATGACCATTAGCACTCTTACCCTTTCATTTCATCAGCTTTAAACAATGGAAAATAAGAAAAACCAACCTACAGCCTTCACTGAATATAAGAGAGAGAGAGAGAGAGAGAGAGAGAGAGAGAGAGAGAGAGAGAGAGAGAGAGAGAGAGAGAGAGAGAGAGATTTGTTACATCAGGACCTTGGAGGAAGGTCAGGTCTCCGTGAAATGATTCCAGATGTTTTCAACTCGTGGTACCTACAAATTCGGAGAGCGTTTTGATTCGTTAATTAAGAAAAATAAACTGATGACGAGTAGCTGTTTTATTTTTCCCTACAACTTCATAAAAGTCATCGTGGAAGTACGACTACATCCTGCCAAGATAGAACAGGTCCTGTTATATTTAATCTCAATATTATATCTATCTATTCATCTGTTATTGAAAGAGGATCGTAGCTTCAACTTCGTGGAAGCTGTATCGTGAATCCCGGTATTTATATGAGACAAATTAAAACAAACATATCCTACTTCAAGACTGTCGAGATCATGGAGGCAGGCATATATTACAGGAGCCTCTTGATGCTGAAGTATTTCTTTTGAGACTTTTCTGCCAACCAAGTAATTGGTCAGACTTTAAACAGAAAAAGAAGGGGAGGGGGAGGGGAAAGGGGGAGGGTGAGGGGAGGGGCACAGAAATGTCCCTCTTTCATTAGCTGGTCTTCTTCTGTAAACATATAATCAACCCGACGGCATCCTGAGAAGGATTTCCAGTTGATCATTTTCTGCCTTTTCTCTTTCTTTCTTATTTTCTTCCTTTCTTTCTTTCCTTCTTTCTTCTTCCTAATTTGTTGTCCTTGCATCATTTTGAAAATATATTCTGGCACTGATACGAGAGTGCTTTCAGTTTAAAGCATGATTGCTTTTTTTTTTTTTTTTATTTTAGAGTCTTTTTCCCCATTTTTTAATTACCGTGTGTTTATATCTGCATATATTTTTAGATTTTATTACCGTTTAGTCGATAAGCTTCCAATTACAAACTGAATAACTTTTTAGAGCCATTAATGGCTGACTACATGGCAAAACAGTCGTTGTTATTAAGACCCCGTGCTCTTCCAAACCTACAACAGCCGAAGTTTCTTCGGCGCAATCGAGTCTTCTGTACAGCGTATAGTGCTGTGTGAAACTTTCAGCCACGCTCAGTTGCTCCCCAGATGTGGTTGAGTGAAGGTGCGTCGGCGACGCCTCCGGAAACCGCTGCCAAACGCACGATCCATGACTAACTTTAAATAAAATTAAAAAAACTACTTAGGCTAGAGGGATGCAATTTGGTATGTTTGATGAATGGAGGGTGGATGATCAACTTACCAATTTGCAGCCCTCTAGCCTCGGTAGTTTTTAAGATCTGAGGGAGGACGGACAGACGGAAAACCATGTCAATAGTTTTCTTTTGCAGAAAACTAAAAAAATAAACGCAATTTATTCATTTCTGGATCCAAAAAGCGATGATTATTTTTCATTTTTTGCCGCTTTTAATGGAATGTCCAAAACAGTCAAGGGGTACAATTTTCGGCAAATCGCAGAGTACAGTAGCGCTCCTTTGCGTTATATTACACAAGCATTCAAGCTGACCCATTTTACCTACTAGATGTTATAGAGAAAAACAAATAACATTCTGTAATTCGCTATTCAGTTACAGAAATGCCGCTTATGTTAAATCGGGAACCGATATAATATTTCTCGCGTCGAATTACCATAAACAAGATTTTATTTCTCTCTCTCTCTCTCTCTCTCTCTTTGTTAGCTGTGATGCCATAGAGTCAATAATTTGAAATGGCGATCTCCCTGCCGAGCATGTGGCCTTGGGCCGCCACAGCGAGACAGCCTGTCTAGCACACAGCACTTTGCTGTCGTTTAATCATTTTAATAATATGTTATGCTTATACAGGTTAAGCTTTTAAAGCCACATCTTGCAAAATATCTTTTTTTGAAAACCAAGCAACGACAGAAAAGGCTAGCCAGTCCTATGCAAAGGCTTTAGAACGATACTTAAAGAGAATTGTTAGCTAAGGACCACCATAAGGAAGTAATTTGGAATTATTTACAATAAAACTGTTCTTAATAGAAGGAATAAACAATGAAAATACCTGCCCTGTTATAAGGCATGGGCCTAGCGTACGCTTGGCCAAGATTCTTTTACTTGTTCTTAACATTCGTAAAGGCTCCTTATCCTTGGGATGATGATTCGATAACGTTTAACATAGAGAAATTATTTATACATTTTCGAAATTAAGTTCTACTTAGAATACGGTTTAAATGCTTTGGCACTTACCAAATGAGAACTTTGACGCATTAAGTGTAGCATGGCCTACCAAAATTAATTTTCTTGCTATTGCTAATCTATGTGACACATTGCTTCATGAAAGCATAAATTCAACCGTAAATTGTTATATATATATATATATATATATATATATATATATATATATATATATATATATATATATATATGTATATATATATATATATATATATATATATATATATATATATAAAAGGTACCACTGGTTTTTACTGTGAATCAATAATAAAAGTTTTTTTTTCTACGGTTTATTTACGTCATCCTGAAATACTCCCACCAAGAGTGAAGTTTGGGAATTTCGACGAGAAACCACCCTTGATAAAATGCATTTTGTTAAACAGCCCTAAAGTTGACCTCACATGTCTAAAACTGGAACACTGATGTCATAGACAGCATCCTACAGCCCTGTCTACTGCAAAGAATTCTTGATGACCGACAAAATACAGGAGGTGTCCTTATGCATCACAATAACAGGGATAATTTAAAGACAAACATTTAGACGACCAGGGGCCTACAGCCCTATAGGCCTACTGACTACTAAGCATTTTTCAAAACAAACAAAATTTTTTTTTTTATTTATACCAAGCGGCATATATAGGATAAACGGTGTTCTGATTTAAAAAATTGAAAAGCCACCGCACTTATGTGCCACAAGAATACGCCCCAATGATAAATCGTGATTAACAGAGAATGGAAATCTGCTAACCAGACATGAACTGACTATCACAAAATTGCGGTTAAATGAAATTCCTTATGCGTTGTTTACCTGTGAAATGCTATTCCAATTTCTCCTGGAAAGTTCTTGTGCCTATTTTTTTTTTACTTATTAGCTGCACATATATATTGATGAAGATAATGAACGAAAAAAATCACAGGACACACTTAACACTAATTGGCGGTGCAACAAACTAGGTAGTACTAGCGGGCAGGCACCTCCGGGCATTATTTAGCCTCTATGGGTAAGTAATGGGCTTCATTACGAATGTACAAAAATAAAAAAAATAGTAGTGAATGCTGCCAAAAGTTTGCTAGATGCCGGATTCAACTGATAGCAAACAAAGACACACCACACACAAACATATGTACAACATACATACATACATACATATATATATATATGTACTGTATATACAGTTATGTATACATATATATATATATATATATATATATATATATATATATATATATATATATATATATATATATATATATGTATTTATATATGCATATATATATATATATATATATATATATATATATATATATATATTTACTATACCTACATACATATATATATACATACATACATACATACATACATACATACATACATACATACATACATACATACATACATACATACATACATACATACAATATCATGTATCATTACAGGGAGTGGTAAGGGCTTATTTCCCAAGGTATAAATGAATGCTTCTGCAACGACAGCATCGGGCTGAGAATAAGAAGAAAACGCTTAAAGAAAATAATAAATAAAAATAATTTATTCACTATTTACAGTGAACGAACGAACCATTAAGAAACAACATATCAGGATGGGAGAGCGTGACACTTTATGTAATAGATGTTCATCAAGATAGAAATATAAACATCTGCTTAATACAAGAAAAACATGTGAACAGATGAATGCAATAATAAATGTATTTAAATTCGATTTCATTTCCAGGGTTTTTTAATTTATGCACCAGAGAGAGAGAGAGAGAGAGAGAGAGAGAGAGAGAGAGAGAGACGTAACCACGATTAGGTCATCGATGCTGACGATGTAGGGAGAGAGATGGGGTGAATAACTGATGCTCTCTCTCTCTTTCTTTCTTTTTCTCTTTTGCAATAGAGCTAGAAATTGGTGTGGAGGGGAAGAAAATTGTTTGGTCCACTTGCATGATTATTATTTTCCCGAACTCTCTCTCTCTCTCTCTTTATTGTCTACCTATATCATCATTATTTTCCCAAACTCTCTCTCTCTCTTTCTCTCTCTGAAGATAGAAACATATGGCATAATGGACAATCGGTGTTAACTCTGTAAAGTGTAAATCACGGAAGCTTTTTAATCCTAAATAAATGTGGTTTTCATTAAGGAGGTAGTAACGTTTTACAGAGAAGATAAAATAAAATGGTCTTCCAGGTTAATACTCGACTGACAAAACGAAATATTTCAATGTCGCTATTAACTTGACGACCATGTATAGATGCCCATTGCAAGTTAAGGTACGATGACGCTTTAACTTTTCTCAGACTATTGGTATAAGGGAAAGCCAGGGATATTCTTATTGATTATAGCCAAAATCTTATACTTGTCTGGAGTCTAAGTTTATGAGGGAAGTGCGTTTCCTCATTCAATAGAAGAATGATCTATTTCCATCATTCTGCCACTGTAAATGAAATGTCCTAATTGCTTTGCACGAATGAATGTTATTCTACCACTGTAAACGAAATGTCCTTATACCTTTGCACGAATAAATGAATGTTATTCTACCACTGTACATGAAATGTCCTAATAGCTGTGCACGAATAAATGAACGTTATTCGACCACTGTAAATGAAATGTCCTAATACCTTTACACGAATATCTGAATGTTATTCCACCACTGTAAATGAAATGTCCTAATAGATTATTATTAATTGGGGGTTATCTGGCGTCACAACTACCAGGGTCACCGACGCCGTGTGCACGAATAAATGAACGGTATTCTACCACTGTAAATAATATGTCCTAATAAATGAATGTTATTCTGCCACAATAAATAAAATGTCCTAGCAGCTTTGCTCGAATAACTGAACGTTTCCGCGTTACCTTTCTTGACTGATGCATAGCGATGGAAACACCAACAGATGACGAGCACAGCTGACAGTAACAAATGAACTGCCTGCTGCGTTTGACTTAAACTGGGAACGCTCGAAACACACAATATTCTGGACGGAAAAAATAGTTTCCACCAATACTCATCCTTTTCAGCAATAACAGCGGCAGCGGGAAGGCCATATGGATTTTTTACTACACAGTAAAAAGTTTATTTCTGACGAAATGGTCGAAATATATCTTCATCTAAGAGAACTCTTATTTGTGATGCGTATATTTCATAATGTGATGTATATGGAATGGATATAGAGGATCTCCCATTTAGGCAATAGAATATTCATTCAAAGCATTTTTATTATTGAGTTTCGTTAATTAATAAGAAGAAAAAACATTTGGTCCTCCTAATTTTTACAGTTAACTTTCATTTAGCCCTTTTCCTGAAAATTATTTTGCATCAGTAGATCTCACTGAAGATATTGCATTTTTCCGCGCTAACTTTAGTCGTGGCTCTAAGATTTCTTAAAATACATTTTATAATTCTTAAGGTTTAACTGACACTTGAGAGACAACAGAAAAATGCTTTTAGGCAAATTAAAAAGAACTCTTTCTCCCGAGCTCAGTTTCTTCAAGGCACATTATTTTCCGAATAAATATATTTTATTATATTCAATATTTAGCTCTGATATAGCGTTACCAGCATGGGGCTCTTAGCATGAAACTCAACCGGCAGTCATTCTATATTCTTTAGTGTTCGTGTAAATTCCATTTACATGTTCTTGATATCCATAATACACTACTTTTTTCTTTGCTGTTGTTAATACAATGCTTTCTTCTGATAACTTGACATTGAGTTCTTAAAGTTGATGACCTCTGTCAAAAATACAATCAGTAGCTTTTCATGGATTTCAAATATCCCTTCGATATGCAGTGGTGCAGTGATATGATTCTCGGCTACCAGTCGAGAGCGCCGGGGTTCAAATCCCGCCGCTCACTGATGGCTCGGATTGCGACACTGCAAAAATCCCGGCAGCCCGCCAACCTAGCGGTCCGAAAAATCCCGAGAGGTTCAGTAGGAGAATGGGTACCAACCCTCGGGCTGGGGAGTTAAACAGTGGGCCTAGAGACACACTGGCCACGTGTCGTAGGCATCGGGACCTGTCCCCCACTGGCTGTCGGCCTAAGAAACAGGAGATCAGGGCCTGCCCTATGAACCTACAGAGGGCTTAACTTTGTAACTAATACAGAATTGATTCTGATTCCTCTGCATAACGTTCGCCAATATTCTTTCTCTCTCCCCAACAGACATTGCTTATGAGAGCTTTCTGATATTTGGTAATTTGAAAGTACATAGTTAGCAGGCTCATTTCCCTAGGTTAATTACGCGTAACTTTTTTGTGTGCACTGAAGGTTAATTAATTATCTACGGACTTCTCTGTTGGTAATTATAGCCGCTTTATTTAGAATAAACGGGACGTTGTGAAGTATGTGCTCACCTGACCTATAGAAGTAGTTATCTCATACACAAACATACACACACACACAAGTATATATATATATATATATATATATATATATATATATATATATATATATATATATACATACATACATATAAATATATACATATACAGTATATGTGTGTGTGTATATATGTTGTTATGGTAACTGATCCTGCCCTTTGTTTTATTAAGTATTATAGTATTATCAAGAATAAACTGTGCGCCAATTATTACTTTTCAGTGAAGACTTTTTATCCAACCCTCAATCGCAGCTGAGCTATTAAAGAGATGTGGAGGATATTAGCTGAATTTCTAGGCATTTTTATTGCAGTCAGGATGACACTTACTGGTTTCTGAATGAAAATATTTTGCATTAAATGTATGTGAACGTGAGAGAGAGAGAGAGAGAGAGAGAGAGAGAGAGAGAGAGAGAGAGAGAGAGAGAGAGAGAGAGAGAGAGAGCATTACATTAAAGCTTTTAAGACTGACAACAATACATTTACTTTGAAGATAGAACTGTCGCTTATTTTATAATTAATGGAATTACATTTTAAGTGTATCAAGGTCATTCTATCAGTATTACTTGAGATCAATATGTAAAATTTTTTTTATTACAAATGCATTTAAAATTCACCTGTGTGTGTCTCTCTCATCGTATAGCAGACATGTCACAGCAAAGCAGATTCTAAATAAGGGATGTTGTGAAGGACGCGCTCACCTGACCTATAAAAGTAGTTATCCCATACACAAACATACACACATACAAATATATAATCATATATATATACATAATATATATATATATATATATATATATATATATATATATATATATATATATGTAGTGTGTGTGTGTTGTTATGGCAACTGATCTTGCCTTTATCATATTGAGTATTATGGTATGTATTTTGGGCTGTTTTAGAATTTTTTACTGGTGAGTCTTTTTCCTTCATTTGTACCACTATTACACACACACACACACATGTATATGTGTATATATATATATATATATATATATATATATATATATATATATATATATATATATATATATATATATGCATGCGCATAATAAAGTGGTACAAATAAGGGAAAGCCGAAAGGTTCTGCACACCATCCTGCCACTCTCATCGATGTAATATAAGTTTTACATACACTTATGCATGTACACAAACGCACACACACATGTATGTATATGTATATATATATATTTATATATATATATATATATATATATATATATATATATATATATATATAATTTTTGTATCTATAATTTCTAATATAAGATATGAAATTCATAGCTAGTTCCTCAGCCCTTTTCTCTTATCGATTTATAAGCTAAGTGAATTTAATCTATACTCTAACTTGCATATTCATGAGCTTCTCCGGTGCAGTGATGTACCGAGTGTCACCTTCGGTCCCAAAAGCGTAGATCACTTCTTCCTTGAAATACGCAAAAAATTTGTTTTCAGTGTGTCAGTGAACTTGAGTAATGAGCCAAAACTTGTTTCAGTAAACTTGAGTAATGAGGATTCCAGTCTTTGGGAAATGCCAAAGCAAAGTTCAGTATTCCTCCCACGTATCCTTCTCAGCGAGAGGAATTCCTCGGTTATTTTCCTTCCCGTCCAGTTTCCTCCAGAGCGTTGCCACAGCTTTCTGTCGCCGGAATCCGAGAATCGCATTTGCATTTCCTGGAGGTGTTTCCGCTACAGCGCGTCTGATAACCTCTGGTCTTTGTCACTTCGTGGGTTTGAATCGGAATTTTCCCCCCTTGGAAATGAAAGCACGTTCTGGCTACCAGCTTTAAAATATTTCTTCTGGGAGTGGTTGCATTTTTATCTAATTCATAAGAAGCAACATTTTCATTTTGCTTTTTGGGCGATAGCGTTTCCGGTTGATGTTTTAGAACATCAAAATTGAACGAATGATTTTTAATTTATCTGGCGTTACAATTGCCACGCCGAAAAATGCGAAGATCTGACTCTTCAGAAACTATAAATACCTTCAGTTAAAAGATGATGGCAAGATATATTCATGACAGCGCCCTCTCTTAACATAACATTGAGAAAGTCATTATAACTTTTCAGTTTTCAGTCAGTATTTTTCATGTTCACGGTCCTGCTTAACTATAAAGAGAATGTGAAACATATTAATGGTATGAAATTATATATTAACACAAGACTATTATCGGCAAATAGCTGAAGCATTTGAATTACGTTCTTTAACTACTGCAAAATCTTTAAACCATTTTCCTTTCCAAATTCTGAAAGGTTCAGAGGTTATCAGTCCAGAAACGTAATACCGTTCCCTTCCGTTGAGCTGATAGCGCCATTAAATTTCTCTCTTTTGCACGAGTAAATGAAATGTGCGTTCCAAACTCCGTAGACTTTTTCACGATTGTCACCGACTTCCTCTTTCGCGGTAATAGTCCTCATTTTCCCCACTGGATATATCCTCTCTGGTTTTAAAGGATTTTAATCTGCCTGTAAACTCTTCGTTAACACCTCTTCCGCAGAATTATCTTCAATTCCATGCTGTCCCTGGAGTAAGAGCCTGCGCTGACATAAGGCCAACAAGGTCTTATGTCCGCTTGAGTAAGCAGACATTCCCGAGCAGTTGTTTAACTGAACCTAACCACACTTTACGAAAAGGAGTATTATACATACATATATATATATGTATATATATATATGCAAATATATATACATACATACGTGTGTGCATACATACATACATACATATACACAAATAAATAATGCACACACATATATATAATATATATATATATATATATATATATATATATATATATATATATATATATATATATATATATATATATATATATATATATATATATAAATAAATATAAAGAAGAGGAGGACTTTCTAGCAACCAAAGCCGGAAAAGAGCATT
>NC_089752.1:114662956-114672956 GCF_040412425.1 Macrobrachium rosenbergii
TGGAATCAGTTTAAAAATTTACTTGAAAAAGATTTTCAACAGATGTGAATTATCAACGAAAGATTTATGAATATCGGTTATATCTTTATGGAATGAGGTTCAGTTTTAAGTATACCTATAATTCTAATGTAATAATGTCTATAATGAATTTGGATTCAAATTAAAACATCTAAGAATTCTAAAATCTAAAATACTTAATACTTAAAAATATATTTTGCAGTAGTTTTTTATCCAACAGCAAATTGCACATTTTGGTGTATACCATTAAGATATATATATATATATATATATATATATATATATATATATATATATATATATATATATATATATATGTATATATATACACATATATATGTATGCATGTATATATATACGCATATATATAATATATATATATAATCATTAAGCTACAAATGTCGTTTAATATCCAATACACGCTACTTCGGGAATATCCCCGACAATTATCTATCGGGGATATTCCAGAAGTAGCGTGAATTTGATATTAAACGACATTTGTAGCTTAATGATCATAAATAAATCATGGAGATGTGATAAAAAAATCGGTATATACGTATGTATATGTATGTATGTAAGTATGTATATATACAGGTATGTATATGCATACATATATATATTTATATATATAAAAGAAAGCTTGCTGGATTTCCTAAATTTACTTGAATAATAAAAACCTCCAGGGAACCACCGATCGTTAAACACGAATTGCCTGTCATTACCTCAACCGCTTACTCCTCTGCAGGCGTGCACAGAATCGTTTTCCCAGCCCTTCTCGGAAAAAAAGATAATAACACTTTGATCACATCATCGTGGGATGAGCCACCTGTTGATCTTCCCGACGATATTCATGGAAAGCTATTATCTAAATATTCAATATACACTCATTTTTGCAAGCATAGTTAACAGTCTTGTTGCGCACGTTACGTTATGATTGAATTTGCTTGTAAGCAATTTGATTTAATATTAAGACTTTTGACTTTTAATGTCAAGACTTTTTTTGATAAATCAAGAATTGAAAACTCATAGACTGCGGCACATTTCACAAGTCCATCAGTTGAAAGAGTGTACCAAAATAATTGATAGCGGTTAATCTCCAGTATATTCAATAATATTGCTGGTGTAACGCCAAAAAACAATGCCGTGAAACAGCAACAATCAGGTACCCAAATGAAATACAAAACGTTAATATTTCTTATAGTTATGCCTTTTACATTCAGTAATACTGCGGCATACTAATTTTAAAAAGGCCAGTAAAATGGCTCGTTGCTTCGTACATACACATGTTTATGTAATCTTAGCGTAAGATATGCATGAATATTCTTTTCGTACATTATATTCGTCTGCAATTTATACAGGAAAGCATACAAATATATATATATATATATATATATATATGTGTGTGTGTGTGTGTGTGTGTGTGTGTGTGTGTGTGTGTACATATATATAAGTATGTACTGTATATGAATATTTACATATATGTACATATATATGTATGTATATATGCATATATATATGTATGTGTGTGTGTGTGGAGAGAGAGAGAGAGAGAGAGAGAGAGAGAGAGAGAGAGAGAGAGAGAGAGAGAGAGAGAGAGAGAGACCTTACAGACCTTACAGACCTTACAATTCGTTCAAGGTTGCCCCAGGTCCCTCAGTGTGAGGCGCCTTTGATGTCTACCAGAGTTGCTAACGCATCTTCCGGTATATTTTGCATCTTCCAGTCTTGGATGGTCTGGGATGCATCTTAGATATTTGTCGAGCTTATTCTTAAACACATCTACGCTCACTCCTGTTATGTTCCTCAGATGAGCTGGTAGCGCGTTGAATAGACGCTGCATTATCGATGCTGGTGCGTGGTGGATTAATGTCCTGTGTGCTTTCCTTAATTTTCCTGGTATAGTTTTTGGCACTATTAATCTACCTCTGCTTGCTCTTTTTGATAATTTTAGTTCCATGATATTTTCGGTAATTCCTTCTATCTGTTTCCATGCTTGAATTACCATGTATCGTTCTCTTCTCCTTTCAAGACTATATAAATTTAAGAATTGTAGTCTTTCCCAGTAGTCAAGGTCCTTAACTTCTTCTATTCTAGCTGTAAATGACCTTTGTACACTCTCTATTTGTGCAATATCCTTTTGGTAGTGTGGGTACCATATTATATTGCAATATTCAAGTGGACTACGAACGTACGTTTTATAAAGCATAATCATGTGTTCAGCTTTTCTTGTTTTGAAGTGCCGGAACAACATTCCCATTTTTGCTTTGCATTTTGCCAATAGAATTGCTATTTGTTCATTGCATAACATATTCCTATTCAACATCACACCAAGGTCTTTAACTGCTTCCTTGTTTGTGATTGTCTCATTATTAGGTCCTTTATATGCATATAGCATTCCTACTTTATCACCATAGTTCATTGATTCAAATTTATCAGAGTTAAATACCATCCTATTTATCTCTGCCCATTTATATATTTTATTTAGGTCTCTTTGTAGCGAGTTCCTATCTTCATCACAAGCAATTTCTCTACTTATTCTTGTGTCATCTGCGAAACTTCTTACCACTGAGTCCTTAACATTACTGTCTATGTCTGCAATCATAATCACAAACAGCAATGCAGCTAACACCGTACCCTGTGGTACACCGGATATTACCGTAGCTTCATCCGATTTCTCATCGTTTGCAATCACTATCTGTTTTCTGTTTTGCAAAATTCTTTTATCCATCTTCCTACTTTGTCAACAATGTTATGTTTTCTAATTTTTTTTCGCTAATATATTATGATCTACCTTCTCAAAAGCTTTTGCAAAGTCTAGGTAAACCACATCTGTATCTTTTTCATTTATCATATTTTTATATATGCTTTCATGGTGGACTAACAGTTGGGTTTGTGTACTTTTTCCGGGTACAAAACCATGTTGTCCTATATTGAACAATCTATTTTTCATTAAATGTTTCATTATATTTTTTTATTACCCTTTCATATACTTTCATAATATGAGATGTCAGACTCACAGGCCTATAATTACTTGCCTCTAGTCTTGAACCACTTTTGAAAGTAGGAGTAATATATGCTAATTTATGCTCATCATAAATCTTGCCTGTATCTATACTTTGTCTTAATAATATTGCTAGCGGCTTTGCGATTGAATGAACCACTTTCTTTAACAATATGACAGGTACTCCATCTGGTCCTGCTGCTGATCCATTTTAATTTCATTAATAGCCTGCACAATATCGGCTTCTGTAATATCTATATCTGATAAGTATTCAGTATTTTCATCTCTTATTTCTGTATCATTATCTTCATTTTCAATTCTAGGTGTAAATTCACTCTTATATCTTTCTGCTAATATGTTACATATTTCCTTTTTTTCATTCGTTAATCGCCCTTCAATTCTTAGAGGGCCTATTTCTACTCTTATTTTATTCATCTTTTTTGCATATGAATAAAAAATGTTAGGGTTTTGCTTGATATTTTGTAGAGTAATTTCTTCTAGGTTCCCTTTTTCATTTTCTTTTGATTGTATAATCTTTTGTTCTGCATTTTCTATCTTACTTTTTAGTTCCATCACTTTCCATGCATTCTTTTCTTTTGCAAGAGCTTTTTTCCACTTTCTAATTTTCTGGAACAAGATCCTTCTGTCTCTTGGAATTCGTGACTGATGATTACTTTTTTTCTTCGGTATATATTTTTCCACTATTTCCTCTAATATTTTATATAATATATCGGTATTTACCTGTATATCATCACTTACAAATATATTTTCCCATTCTTTGTTTAATTCTTCATTTATTTTTGACCAATTTATATTCTTACTATAGAAATTGTATTTTCCATATCCTTCCCATTTTTTCGTTTCTTGCTTTTCTCTGTTTTCATATGTTCTGGAACGGACTGTTAGTTCTATGACATTATGGTCCGAAATACTCAAAAGTTATATACTATTATTTCTTTAACATAGTTCACCTCGTTCACAAATACTAGATCTAAAATATTATCCTTTCTTGTTGGTAGGTGATTTATTTGCTGAATGTTATGTTCTAGTAGCATATCTAATAGCTTTTCAAATTGCCTCTTATCTTCTGCACTACTATTGCTCTCTTTTTATATGTATAAATACAACCACAGTCTCCTATTCGTTCTTTCCATTCTACAAAAGGAAAGTTAGTCTCCGGTTAGGAGTATAGTCCAATCCTTGTGATTTCTACATATTTCATCCAATTTTTCAATTATTATGTCAAACTCTTTAGTATTAGGGGTCTATATATTACAATGTTCACTAATTTTTCATATTCAAATTCTACTGCTATTAATTCACATTCTGTGTTACTATATTTCTCACAGATTTTTCCTTGATTGGCATCTCTCCCATATATCGTGGTTCCCCTTGATTTCTATTTTTCTATCTGATCTATAAGTTTGAAACCCTTTATCTGGTCATCATTACCAGTCTCTTGGGAATACCAGGTTTCACTTATATTCAATATTTCTATTTTTCATTTTGGGTTAGTTCTTCTAAGAACTCTATCTTTCTTTTTGAGTTACTCGAAACTAAACCCTGCGCGTTCATCACTATGATGGTTTGCGTATTATCTCCATAATCTAATATGGGTAATAATAAGGATTTTCCCATGTCTCTTTCCTGTTCTGATATGTTGATCTTTTTCATTTCCAGAAATTCGTACATTAAAAATCCAACTTTTCCATTATACTTGTTCTTCCAGCTTCATATTTATTCACTTTGTGCATAAACCTGCACTTATCTCCATATCTGCACCATCCCTTAGCATCATAGATACATTGCTTGTTCCTTGTGCTATATCTAGGTGCTGATGGCTCATATCGTGGTGCTGACATTTCATAATGTGTTGTTGGCTTGTTTTTTGCCTTCATCACATGATCTTTGTTCTTTTCTTTATTTGTTTCCTTTTTACCTTGATTTTTTGATATGTATTTGATTTTGATTTTGGTTTTTCATGGCTACAGGATGCATGTACCTACATTTCTTATTAAACCTACATCCATTTCCTTCTTTCCATTTTCTACATATTTTTGGATGTAGATCGCTGCATTCCTCTTCATAGCCATCTAGATATGCACATTTGCCATATATCTCATAATTGTGACATATCTTGGGATGTTTGTAATAACACCTTTCACCAAACCTGCAATTCCCTCTTTTCAAAAGGGTGCATACTGTGTCTTTCTTTTCTTTTTTTTTTTCTTGTTCTTTCCCATCAGTATGGAGATCCGGGTACAACCTCTTTGGGATTTTATTTTGATTTATCGTGTCATAATTTATTTCTTCATAAGTATGTTGCTGTATTGCCTCATATGTAGAATCTATGAGTTTCTCTGCATCCATACTATTATCCTGTTCTTTGTTTTCATTAATCTTTTCCCTCTCTTCAGTCTTATTTTCTTCTTTTCTATTTTCCTCTTCTTCCTCTTCTTCATCCTCTTCATCTTCATCATCCTCCACAATCTGTACATTAAGTCTTGATTTAATGACCTTGTCTATCCATACTAGAGAGAGAGAGAAGTAAAATTTCCAACGAACAAGGACGGGCTCATTTGTAAGCGAATATTTTTTTCTAGCTATTAGAATTTGCTTATTCTTTTTACAAGGAAATCACAGAACGCTACAAAGTCAGATTTATACATCCATACGCATTACGGTATATAGGTAAAATGTAAAATAGCAAGGTTTTAATCCTGTCAGTGTCGCAAGATTAAGCTTGCCCTAAAGGTTCCTTGCAATAGGTCGAAGAGAGTTCGCTCATTGTTAAGATTTGACCACCAAGATAAGGAAATGATTTTATCTATCTATCTATCTGCCTATCTTTTTTTAATGTCAAATAACAGACATAAAAATATATAAGACTAAAAATATATAAAAGAAGAAAAGAAAGAATAAATAGAAATAAAAAAATTACCATTCTTTCCCCGGACAAAATCGAATCATTATTATAAAAACTTTGGCGAATCGTGGTAAAATACGTTATTTTTTTTTAATTCTCGCCTCATTAATTCGGAAAGAAATGGAAAGATGATGGACACGTCTGTGTCATTCAAGCAAGACAGGAAAGGAGTTCATTATGGGCGTTTTCTTGCGAAACAGGAATCTCGTTAGAGAATTTTTAAAAGAATAATGTCGAATATAAAAGAGATTTTTACTCGTTTTACCCCGTTAACAGAATTTCTAATTTATTTCTTTTTGTTAAAACCTTAG
Source organism: Macrobrachium rosenbergii (assembly GCF_040412425.1). NCBI lineage: Eukaryota > Metazoa > Arthropoda > Malacostraca > Decapoda > Palaemonidae > Macrobrachium > Macrobrachium rosenbergii. The sequence goes on from NC_089752.1 coordinate 114,669,213, forward strand.
CATCCGATTCGTGCTAAAATTTAGGCAGGGATTACCTATAGGCCATCTACGTTTGGTGAGTAGCTTTGGTGTTGGTGAAGAACTCGCCTCTATAAAAACAGAATACAGAGTTTAGGCCAAAGGCCAAGCGCTGGGACCCATGGGATCACTCAGTGCTGAAACGGAAATTGAGAGTATCAACGTTTCAGAGTGTAACAGAAGGGAAATTTCGCAGCTGCACTATAAAACAATGGTTAGAAGGTGAAAAGTAAGACGGAAAAAAGAGAATACCGACGGAAGTACAGTAAAAGGAATGAAAAGGTTGCAGCTAGGGGCCGGAGGAATGCTGCATAAAACCTTAAGTAATGCATACAGTGCACCGCATGAGGTACACTGATGGCACTGCTCCCCTCCGAGAACGCGTCTTGATATATTATGTAGTATAGATAAATAATCTCGGTCTTAATCCACTGACAAACTGAAGGGTTTTCGAGCTTCAAGACATGTTGGCCGATTCAGGGGCTTTTATTCAGAATTCCAACAAAAAGATTTCTCAAATGATTTACTGTAATTTCAGCGGTTCCAAGACTTCTGCCGATCTGCGGGATACAATTTCGATTCTAGACAAATTTTCGCTTGAGAGGCCGCCAACAGATATCAAAAAGAAGTTAGATCTGGTTTGGAAATATAACAACGTGATTCAGCAACTATCAAGAATAAAATCGCGCAGGTGTCTGTGTAAGAAAGGTGTAACACAAGGTATTCAGATGAATGGTTTTAGAATTGGTATATCCAATGTCACTGAATTTCATCGAACAATTCATTACTTTAAATTACAGGCCAATCTAAACTGAAATTTCCCGAAACACCTAAAATGTGAATTTTCCATCCATTATCAGCCATTAGCCTCGAATCGATAGCATTTTCCTAATGCAAAAAACATTATCAGCTTTAATAGCAATTGATCGTTATTGTACCTTTATGGAAACTGATCAATAATATCATAACTGGCAGCTGACATGCATGTTGACAATGAATACCATCAAGCACAGACTCTATTTACTGTTAGCAAAAGACAAAATAAAAAACCGAGACCCTAATGCTTTCTCTCTCTCTCTCTCTCTCTCTCTCTCTCTCTCTCTCTCTCTCTCTCTCTCTCTCTCTCTCTCTCTCTCATTTTTCCTTTATACTTAAAGAAAAACAGAAAATACCAGTCCCTTAGCAACTAAAACCACGGTGAAACACTCTTCATACCCATTTTTTATTATGAAAAATATGCCCCACAGCAAATCAGTGTAAAAAATATGCTAGAAGTGTTATCTGAAAAGTTAAAATCTTCAATCAGAGACAACATAAATCAGAAATTACTTGTGGCTTTAATCCTGTTCTTATCGATAAATCAATATATATATATATATATATATATATATATATATATATATATGATTTATTGATAAGAACAGAATACACACACATATATATATATATATATATATATATATATATATATATATATGCACACACACATATATGTATTTATGTTTGTATGATGGTATGCTTTCATTTGTGTATGTGCACAAACGCATGTGTTAAAGCGTAAATATTTATTCGTACGCAGGTACAAACATTTTTTTCCGAGTTAAGATACGCAGAAAAGGCTGAACTGAATAATCAGTAATTAGCTAATCTTTAACAGTCAATAGACCTTTTGAAACGTGCGCTAAGTGAAAGAATTAACGAAGACCTTCCGTCATTTGTCATTCTGGGAAACATTCGAATTATTCGGCTTTCCCAGCTTTCAAGACACCCAGCGAGTTGAAGTTGGCTGGATGTGCTCGAGTAAAAGGAATAAATACCATTAGAATCTCTTCCTCAGAGTAATGATCTTTTCAGCATCAGTGATAATCAATCAAACGCACTGAATCCTTGAAGTAATACCCAGTTAAATCCTGGATTTAAAGAATGAATCCTTGCTGAAAAAAATGTGATTTGGAGCGATAATTACTGAGAGTGCTATTTAGAAAAAAAAGCCTCGTTTAGACGAATGAAATTCAAGCGAGGCTTCATTGCATTTAGAATAATCATCTAATACATTTGATCAGGTGTCCCCTTTCTTATGACGTAATGCTTCTGTTGCCCTTTCATCCTAGGATGCAATAATGGCTTCAGTATCAACCATGATTCTTTTTCCCATCGAATGTTGAGAGCAAGTTGAACAACAACGACTACTGAAAAGATAAGGAAACTCAAAGGCAGCAATAGTTTATCCGATACACGTGTGGGGATAACTTCCCAAGGGGTCTGCTAATCTGAAGAGCAAGCCAGGAAAAGATAAGGAAACTCAAGGGTAGCATTAGTTTATTCGCCACACGTGTGGAGATAACTTCCCAAGGGGTCTTCTAATCTGTAAAATAAAAATAATCTCTCAACTTTAGAAGAGGAATTCGTTTTAAAACTTCCAGTTCCTTTGTTGGAGGGATTATTCCACAAAGGATTTATCTTTCCGCCAGAAATGCGTTAGTCTGAAAACTGAGCGTAGGATATTTAGCGAACTATGAATTAACACTCCGTCCGTTGCCTGATTAACCAAAGGACAAAGATACACTCTTCTCCCCTTTTATTTTTTAGATGTTTTTTATTTGTTCCTCGGAGAATGATCAAGTTTTCATTTGAAATTAAGACATTTCTTTTTCACTTTGTTAACGTTACCCTGATATGTTATGGTTCAAGAAAAGTTCTCCCTCCCATCTAAGTGATTTTCGTCCCGATGTATCTCGGGTGGATGTTTGGAGTAACAAAAATGGACATGATCAAATATGGAAGACCAAGAGGTCCCACTAAAGTCGTAGAACTAACAAAGAAAGCCAAGGAAAGAAGACTGCAGTGGTATGGCCATGTGAGGAGAAGGCATGAGACATATGTAGGGAGGAGAGTGATGCAGATGGAGGTGCCTGGTGGGAGAGCAAAGAAGAAGACTGCAGTGGTATGGCCATGTGATGAGAAGGGATGAGACATATGTAGGGAGGAGAGTGATGCAGATGGAGGTGCCTGGTGGGAGAGCAAAGAAGAAGACTGCAGTGGTATGGCCATGTGATGAGAAGGGATGAGACATATGTAGGGAGGAGAGTGATGCAGAAGGAGGTGCCTGGTGGGAGAGAAAGAGGAAGACCAAAGCAAAGGTGGATGGATGTAGTTAGAGAAGACCTGAGAGACAAACAGTTGTCAGAGGACGATGTGTCTGACCGAGCCAGGTGGAGGAAGAAGAAAGCTGTCAGAAATATCGACCCTACACAGAAGTGGGAAAAGATGCAGAGGAAGAAGAAGTATCTCGGGTAATCGAAAAGACTGAAAAATGACACCAGTCATTAAAATTAGCGATATGATTCTCAAGTTCTTGTTGCTTTCGACCTCAAGATAGTGAGATTTTATGGCGAATTATAACTGCTTTTTTTTTTTATCAAAATTGGTGTCAAAATGTGATTGAAGCGAGGAATATCAGACCAATATCTTCTGCGTATGATTCTCTGAGCACAAATAAGCACATATGTATGTGAACACAACCGTTGCTCCTGCCCTATTGCTTTTGAACAACAGAATGGCTATTTTTCCCCGCTACGAGCTTTCAGAAGCTGTGGTAACGAAGTTCATTCAACTGTTTAGTGTAATAACAGTATATACGTAAAAAACTGACACCTCAAAAGCGTATTCCATGTCACTGAGCAAGAAAGGGATCGGCTGGGATGAAATTCACTTGATGAAAGGTAC
>NC_089752.1:114677956-114692956 GCF_040412425.1 Macrobrachium rosenbergii
TTTCCAGAAAACAGCGTATATGATCACTGATATATCTGCCTTTCTCAGAATGGGTCCATCCATCTTCACAGTCTCTCATTCCAGCCGTAGTTCCCACGAGATTAGTATTAGCTCTCATTCAACTCTGCTCCAGTCAGGGAAAGGAAAAAGTTGCCTTTTTTATTTCTCAGGGAACTTCTTGGTGTCCTTGAGGTTCTCAGACACCAATCTCTCCCTCCTCAGTCTCTTTGTACTTCCCAGAATAACCCAAGACAAATGTATTGCACTCTTCTCTCTCCGCACTGTGACATTGTTTCTAGTTAAACGGTGAACAGAAATAGATACTAAAATAGAAATGTAGGAGAGAAATAAGATGGGAGTTTTCTTGTAGCCTTCGTGGGCATAACTGCGTATCAGGTACTCTGGTTGTTAATACAGACCTCTTTCATTATTATTATTATTATTATTATTATTATTATTATTATTATTATTATTATTATTATTATTATTATTATTATTATTATTATTCTCTGAACGAAAAAAGAATAAAAAGAAGACCTACATCTTTTTGAAGATAAGTTGAAAAACACAGCTTCATTCCTTCGAAGAAGCAGAATTTGATCAAGATGCAATATTTATTATTTCAACTTGATAATATCCCAAAATACTGTTCCCTTCGCCGCTCTTGCTGCCAGTTGCATAGCAAAGCGACATGTCAGATTTTCATTGAGAAAAACTTACGTTGCGTCCGCTTGCCAAATTTCTTTGTGCTGTGATGTTCTTATTCTCCAATCGGATGAGAGGAAGCAAAATTTTGTCAGTAGACAAAAATTATTATTTAGCCTCATGATTAGTTGCGATTATTCTTTTTACCCAGTAGATTTAAGAATGTGAGAGAGGTGCAGCCATATTAATCTGTACCTCGAAATTCAAGGTAAAACTCGTGACATTCCGGAAAGAAACTCTCGCAAATCTACAACAGTTCAGAATCTAGGCCTGAAACACCTTCACCAACATAGTTAATTCTAAAAGATTCGTGTTAACGAAACCCAACGAAAATGAGTAAAGGTGCTTTCTCTTACGTCAAAAAAGTGATGGAAACATAACACAAAAATGTTAACATACTAAAACACAAAAAAAAAAAAAAAATAAATAAATAAAAGAGCTCTCATATTCACCCCACAATCAATAAAGTGGGAACTCATGGAAAACCAACAAACGCCGGTCTATTATCTCTCTCTCTCTCTCTCTCTCTCTCTCTCTCTCTCTCTCTCTCTCTCTCTCTCTCTCTCTCCCCCTGCCATCAAATAAATTTTCCAAAGAAGGCGAGCTGTCAACACTTCAGAGATCCGTTCCACTTGATGTTTTATTTTGGACTGCGAAGGTCGGCGGCTGATTGCGTGTGACACGTCTTCTCGAGGGCTGTGAGGTCATTGTACCGAATGCATATGAATAAAGGTTGAAACTCATTGCTCACGTCACCACAGTCTTCTGGGCCCGGCTCACACTTGTCATTTCATTTCTGGCGCTCAGATCCAGCTTTGACCTTTATCTGCCGAGAGCAACCAGATTCGCTGAAGAGCAGCACCAATATGCAGCAAATGCGCCTCGCTGTCGAACTTCTCAGTTCCAGAGGTCCTTTATTCCCCACACCGCTGGACTGTGGAACAGTCTCCTTGAGGATGTCTTGCTGTTGGAACTTCAGAAGTTCAAGCGGAAATGCAATGCATTACTACCCCTTATACCGCTCTTCTTGCATTTTAATACATTTTTATCTATTTATTAATTTGTTATTTTTTTTTTTTTTACTTTTTAATAAGTGGGGGCTCTTCTTTCTGTATTTCACTTTACTTCCTCTTACTTCTTCTTAATGAACACCATGTTCTTTGGAAGCTTGAATTTCAAGTGAATAGCCCCTGTGGGCTTGTTCCATATGAATAGGATTCATCTTCTGCATTATAATAATAATAATAATAATAATAATAATAATAATAATAATAATAATAATAATAATTGAACTTTTCATTTAGATCACCATTATTCATGCAATATAATTCCAAAAGATTAAAACTCCTTGACTTGGCGTGTGACTCACATCCACAAATAAACAAAGAGGCGATGACAATATATTACTCCTTTAATTAGTCAGATATTTGTATCTCATTCAGGCTAAATTCGAAATGGAAAATTTATAAAAAAAAAATTAAATTAACATCCAGGTATCTTTTTACAAACCGTTTTTCCGCTCAGTCAGACCTGAAAGTCATTAAAGCTATGCGTTAATCGTTTCCATTTTAAATAAAAACAATGACCTTTTTTCGTTTTCGAGGGGATTATGCAAATGTTGTTGATACGGTATTTGATGACATTCATATCAACGTATAAATCCCTCCTCATCGGCGAGTTTGATAGCCTCAGTCATGATTATCATTATCTGGATGACAAATGAGTATCGGGTGCATATAATTATGGCGGCATAGGCCGCGCGCAATTAAGCAATTGCAGGCTTAAAGTGGAACTGTTGTCAACAGGCAGATGCTACATCACACGCAGAATCAGAAAGCTGTCGATTATAACAGAAACTCAAGTTATTTTAGTACAAAGTTTCCATTAAACGTAAGAGGAGTAGCCATTTGCAGGGTGCACATCCTCAAAGTACATCGTAAACAGAGAAATGAAAGCTCTGACGTGCGCTGATGAGCCCTTTTTTTTTCAAAGTAACTGCATCTCACCCTTCCGAAATACGTGATATTTGACTGTTTACTCGGTCGCCATGTTGTTCTAATTATTCTTGGTTGTGCCACTCCTTTTATATCTTATCATTGTTATATCTAGAAGTATTTTATACTTTTTTAGTTTTCTGTAACAGAAAACTATTGAGATGGCTACTTGTCTGTCCTTTCGCACTTTTTCTGTCCGCTCTCGATCTTAAAAACTACTGAGGCTAGAGGGCTGCAAATTGGTATGTTGATCATCCAACCTCCAATCATCAAACGTACCAAATTGCAGCCCTCTAGCCTCAGTGGTTTTTATTTTATTTAAGGTTAAAGTTAGCCATGATCGTGCGTCTGGCGGTACAAAGGCCACCACCAGGGTGTGGGTGAAAGTTTCACGAGCCACGGCTGAGAGTTTTATGGGCCATGGCTGAAAGGTTCATACAGCATTATACGGTGTACAGAAAATTTTTTACTTGTTTAAATTAAAAGCAAAGTACATAACAGCTTACCAAAAAAAAAAAAACTATGCAGAAAATAGTGTTATGCCTACAAAAAACTTTAATCCGTATCCTTTATGAATTGTTTTTGTTTTCCATCCATTTCCTAGTGTAACACAGATCAGAGTCTTTCATAGAATTACAATTTGCTACCTAAATTCTTTATATCTGGACTCTTGTCATGTTTTTTTATACTGTGAAATAAACGCTTGATATGCCAAGCATACAAAGCTCCATGCATTGTTAAGTATTATCAACAGAATCAAATTCAAACAGAAAATTTATTTTTTAGTGAAAAATGTTTTCAAACACTATTAATAAACTGAAAGTTAAGAAAGAATATAATCATACACTTATATTCCGTTCTGGAATATACAGTAAGTGAGAGCAACCGAATTTCTTACGTTGTCAAGCTTAGAGAAACTCGGATACAAATGGAGAAAGTTCACTACTAAATAATGTAGAAGGATTCAGACAAAAAAGAAAATGGCAGATAGCCTTCTTATTGAACACGAATTTTGGCTTTATATGTGGTGAACATAGCCAGTAGGTTTTATCTACGGTAAGCTAAGCCTACAGCGCAAGTAACATTCGGAATATGGGTTATGATGGTGAGACGGTGCTATTCGAAATTTCCATATGTAATAAACTATATCTGAATTTGAGGGGTATATAAATGCATGAACTATAATAGATTTTTACCTCCGTGACACAACTGGTTTCGACAACGCTTACTTTGAAATCCAACAATGAAGAAAGAGCTTTCTTTTCTTATTATTAATTAGGAAGTTAATGAAATACACAGTCATGTATATGTATATATATATGTGTATACATATATGTGCGTGTATAAAGAAACACACACATATCTATGTACTTGTATGTATGTATGTATGTATATATATATATATATATATATATATATATATATATATATATATATATATATATATATATATATATACTGCATGTGTGTATAAACACAAACACACTTATATAGCTATATACAATACGTATGTATATATATATATATATATATATATATATATATATATATATATATATATATATATATATATATATGTATATATATACATACATATGTATGTGCATATACATATAAATGTATATATATGTACATATATATATATATATATATATATATATATATATATATATATACATATATATACTGTATATAATATATGTATATATACGGTATATATGTATATAAAAGAAAGAGATTCTGATTTATAATATTCACTAAAGTATCTACCGAGACTGACGCAATAAACTCTCAGCCTCTTAAAGGATACAAATCTCCACAGACTGCCTTGACATCCTGAAACATTCTTAGCATTGAGGTTAGGTTATTTTTGGATTCAGGTCAACGCTAACATCTCCTTTCACCAAAAAGTGTGTCGATTTAATTAAATTCACTGAAAAACACTCTGTTGAATTCAGATGCATTTTCAATCTGGACGAAATGAACCTGTCTTCCCCGGCAGACTGACGGAAAGTTTGACAGGAAGGCCAGAGATAAAGCGTGAATATCAAATGAAAGTGATGAAATCGCTGACGTTAATTTCAGCATTCGAGAATTCTCGTCTAGAGCGAAAGACAAAAGAGACGAGAGATGCGAGGAATCCCCCAAGCAGATACCAGCCAGCCACTCCCGGTTTTGAGCGGTCGTTGCACAAACAGCTTTCTCTCCCAGCTCTGTTTGTACAGTACACGGTTTTTTTTCCTGAGTGAAACCCCAAGAGAGACGGGAGCTCGTTTCAAGGATGTTTTTACAGGACCAAGTTCTTCTGGGTGCTCTCGAAAAACATTGTTTCCTTAATGGAAAAGAAAGTTTCACCCTCTGGCCCTTTTTTTCGCGGATGTTTTGGCAAAAGTAGAGATATTTTTCGTCCAAAGATAGTGACTTGGGTTACAGAAGACCGCCATCAAATTGGGAGCTTCACACGTCTGGCTTGTGCAGTATATGCTAAGTCTTTTTTAATGAGGCATTTACCCCATCTATACAGCAGCACTGAGTCAGAACCTCTCAGTTATCCCCAGAATATCTATTTTAGAACATATCACTTCAATGCATTAACGGTGCCTCACGTGTCTGTCTTCTTCATACAGAACACATTTTAGTTTTTTTTATATAAGTTTTCCTTTGCCAGTTTGGGTAATGTAAAATAACAAGCTACTTTGTAAACCACATTTTTACTTGCTTGACAATTTCTAATCATAGTTTCGTTTGTAAATCCATACTTGAACTGAATATCTCTGAAACATTTGAACTGTTTCCTAGGTCAGAGAGATTGGATAGGGGAAATGTGATTGCGTCTTTTACGGGATCCTAGCAAGGTCTTGTTAGCTACTTCTAGAAACTTGTTTATGTTTCTCCAGCGAAGCAATGTTTTGTTCTGCTTTCCTGATTTTGTTCATAGAACTAACTCAATACGGCCCAGGATGTGACCCAGATCATGTAATCAAATCATTTTAATAATAACTTATAAAGAAAATACTAGTAATTTTATGTGATTACTATGTTCAACTTCATACACTTAAAATTGTCAGGTCAAAGTGCCTTATTATTAAGTTCTATTGTCACATATATGTCAAATAATTTTCTTTCTAGTTTTTAGGAAATTAAAAACTGTCAAACTTTGATATTTATAGGAAGAAGACTTCAACAAATTCAGGGAGACAGAACGAAAACTTTGCCACTTTTCTAGAATTAGCGAACAAGACTGTTAGAATGATTCCGAAAAAAAGATGTAAACCTGTATTGTGACCACATCTTCTCTACCCTATCTCTCTGGCGTAAGAAACAGCTCAAATATTTCAGAGATATTCCATTCAGAGTATGAATTTGCAAATGAAACTGTGATTAGAGATTGGCAAGAGAGTAAAAATGTGGTTTATAAAATGGCTTGTCATTTTACATTACCCAACTTGGCGAAAGAAAACTTTTAAGAGGACTAAAAAGTGTTCTTCAAATGGCTGAAATGATCTTTTGCAGATGAAGCAGTGGGATTAACATTTTTTTTATATGTCTGAGTCGGAGGTAGTCTGCATTACAAAACCAGGAAACGTTAACATTCTCTGCGAACCCGTCTCAGAATAGACGGTAATCGTGTCCTCATTCAAATAAAACTCGGAGGATTCCGAAAAGTCGGTTATCAGAAGCTTGAAAGAAACCCCCCTGCTATTCATCTCCCTGAATACAAAGACCTCCCGTGCACTTCCGTATTCAGGAAATCTGTATTCAGTTAAATGTTCTTTTCTGCCCAGAGCTTTTTTCTTCTTTGGGGTTTCTTTGATACCCAGTAAAGAGGCATAATTAATAAGGTAATCTGTTGAAATCTGGTTTGTTGTCTCTTCGTGAAAGACGTTAGGAAGTGATATCTATCGCTATTTCTCTGCAACTTGCTTTTTTACATTTATCACTCAAGCACGGCTCTTCATGTCAGAAGTATAGTTTCGTAAACAATGCCATACAGCTGTCATAAAATATTACTCATACACGTACTTGTACTTAATCCTGACCTTGGGAAAGAATTGAAATTCAGGACAGGACTGTAGGTTTTAAGATAATTCAGTGTTCCGTTAATGGATTCCTCTGTTGCAGACTCTGTAGAGTAGTTTATCCAGTCTATCTTCTCGCATTACGGAGGCAACTTATAGTTGCATCCATAACGTGACTTATGAAAGCTAATCTACTCAAAAGTCATTACTCTAGAGGTTGCTGGGGAATCACCGAAGGGCGTTCTTCTTGTAAAACCTTGAGGTATAAGAGCTTCTTTGTTATAATCTATTATTATAGCAGCAGTGGTATCAGCAGTAGAACAAAGTGGAGCTTTTCAGGAACAACAAAAAGCAATACTCATGGTTGTAATAACCATAAGGGTTCCATAAACCTTCCTTTTGAGCAGTTGCATCGAAACGAACAGTTATAAATACTTTTAAAGATAAGCAGGGAAGGAGAGTGAAATTGAGAAACTAATGATTTTATCGAAATCTGATATCTGAGGACATTATTTAACAGGGAACATAAATTTTCTCTATAAATTTACATATTCAGCGGTATGTGATTAACAATACGTATTTCAGCACGGCCTACGAACAGGATAACTAGCTGATGTTATGAATAGCCTGATCAAAAATTTACTGGATCATAACATGGAAATTATTTTCATTGTGGCGTCAACAGGCTAGACAAAAATACCCTAGATTTTGTGCTGATATTATAGAGCATTTGCAGCAAACTGATTTTCATTTATGTTAATGAATAAATTCTATTAATAGTTCATAATATTAATTCAAGGTAATTGCTCCGTATGTAATCTTATTCCCAACTCTCTACCTAATAGGAGATTCTTCTGATGAGTCAGATTTGCATGAATCATTTAAATGGGGATATGTGATGCCATACATATACGAAACTACCAGGATACATCTATTACAAGATCCTTTCCTTATTTATTTAGTTCTATTATGTTTTTAATGGCTGTCAGCATTCATATCTCTTCTGCCAGCAATTACGGAGTTCTGAGTGTGACAAGCTCGTCTTCTGAGGGGTGTTGGAGGAATGATCTGAATGCTGAATTTAGGTCAAAGGCCAAGCTCCGGGACCTATGAGGTCATTCAGAACTGAAACGGAAATTGACAGTAAAAGGTTTGAAAGGTGTGACAGGAGGAAAATCTCCCAGCTGCACAATGAGTCAATTGTTAGGAGAGGGTGAAAAGTACGATGGAAGAAAGAGAATATGAAAGGAGGTGCAGTAAACTAAAGCTATTTATTTAGTCTTCGCCAAGCATTCCCACGTTGTGCTTTGATATACTGAATCCAGGGTAGTTGCCATTAAATTTTATACTGGACTGTCTATTATTATTAGAAAACTTTATTTCTTTTTTCCTATATCTTCAACTTTATTGCGCACCAGTTTTTACTTCCCATTAAAAATATGAATAACTGGTTTTCACTTTCCATTAAAAATATGAAGAACTGGTTTTCACTTTCCCATTAAAAATATGAATAACTGGTTTTCACTTTCCATTAAAAATATGAACAACTGGCTTTCACTTTTCATTAAAAATATGAATAATTGGTTTTCACTTTCCATTAAAAATATGAATAACTGGCTTTCACTTTCCATTAAAAATATGAATAACTGGTTTTAACTTTCCATTAAAAATATAACTGGTTTTCACTTTCCATTAGAAATATGAATAACTGGTTTTCACTTCCCATTAAAAATATGAACAACTGGTTTTCACTTTCCAATAAAAATATGAATAACTGGTTTTCACTTTCCCATTAAAAATATGAATAACTGGTTTTCGCTTTGCAATAAAAATATGAACAACTGGCTTTCACTTCCCATTAAAAATATGAACAACTGGTTTTCACTTTCCATTAAAAATATGAATAACTGGTTTTCACTTTCCAATAAAAATATGAGCAACTGGTTTTCACTTTCCATTAAAAATATGAATAACTGGTTTTCACTTGCCATTAAAAATATAAATAACTGGTTTTCACTTCCCATTAAAAATATGAATAACTGGTTTTCACTTCCCATTAAAAATATGAATAACTGGTTTTCACTTCCCATTAAAAATATAACTGGTTTTCACTTTCCGTTAAAAATATGAATAACTGGTTTCACTTTCCGTTAAAAATATGAATAACTGGTTTTCACTTCCCACTAAAAATATGAATAACTGTTTTTGTTTATCCATCCTTAAGAAAATAAATGAATGAATGAATAAATAAATAACAGGTACAGAAAGAAGTAGCAACCACTTCTCCTCTGATCTTACCATTTTGCCCCGTCATTCTCCTCCTCTACCTCTGCCTATAAAAATTACTGTACTTTTTCAGCAGCTTGAGATGCGCCACAGCTGTCCGTGACAGGTATTCGAGAAACATGACTGCACTCCCACGACGTACGATATTGAATCTGAAGCAATTTTGATGTCCGCCCTTGTCTTAACCCTCTGCTGATTTGTAAAACCTTGTAAAACCGTCTCTGATCTGACAGACGTTGATAAAGATCAAAGGAATCCTGTACCGACGGTCTCGTGAGCGAATATGAATATGTGATTAGAAATGTGACGTATGCGATGACGTGAAAATATTTGAATAAATTGTCGAAACTGAAATTCTCTTGATTCTTCCAACCTTAGATTTCTCTTTATCTGGGCAATTTGATGCTGTTGTTTTTTTCCAACTGCGCGAAGATTTTATCCATACTTGGCCATTAGGTGCAAGGGGTAAAGGCGGTAACTAAAAATAATAAATTTATTAGAACAGACCGAGAAAAGCAATTATCTCATTGCCTCAGTAGCTTGCTCTTTTAGTTTTCTTAAAAGAAACCTATTGTGCAGATTTTGTCTGTCCGTCTGCACTTTTTACTGTCCGCCCTCAGATCTTAAAAATTATTGAGGCTAGAGGGCTGAAAATTGGTATGTTGATCATCCAACCTTCAGTCATCAAACATTCCAAATTGCAGCCCTCTAGTCTCAGTAGTTTTTATTTTATGTAAGGTTAAATTTAGCCATAATCGTGCTTCTGGCAACCATATAGGACAGGCCACTACGGCCGGCTGGGAGTTTCATGGGTCGCGGCTCATACAGCGTTATACCGAGACCACCGAAAGATAGTTTTATTTTCGGTGGCCTTGATTGTACGCTGTACAGAAAACTCGACTGCGCCGAAGAAACTTCGGCTCATTTTTTACTTGTTATATATAATTAACAGAGCAAGAATTCATTAGCACCCGAGACGAAAGCAAAGCCAAAAGCCGGAAGTCTGGCAAGCAGAGCCTTCCGTCAGACGCTTTCGAATGCCTCAGGGATATCAGAAGTCGTATCAAAGTCACAACAAAGATTCTTCAGAATTCCGCCGGAGAGGTGACAGAGGTCTCTAGTGAACTAATCACGTAGAAGCCATTTGCTGGTAACGCGACATATCTGTATTTATTGTTTTACTTTTAAAGATTTCTCTCCTTACAATTCAAGATGCCCTCTCTTGTGTCAAAGGTAAAACAAACATTTCCTCTGTTAACACTATCATTTTGAATTATTTATTTCAATATACAACTCAATTTTAAATCTAAATGAATAATTTTTCCTTATAATATTGTTAAAAAGTCATACAATTCTGTTGAAAAGTCACAACTGTCAGGGTTTCTGGTTGTTGTTATTTTGACTGAAACTCTGTTCTTACTTAGTAAGCGGTTATCCCCTCTTTTTTATTCAGGCTGACTGTTCTCCGCCTGACCTACAGTAGAAGACGCTGTATACGGCAAATTTCAAAAAGAGATTAGCACAGCAATAAACACATGTTAAGATGAATGATGCAATGTACCCTGTACTGAAAATATTATTGTTTTCCTTGATAATAACAGTTACTTCATCTGAGAAAATGTGGAATTCTTGTGAAATTTGTGTGATCGCCGAAATTGAAAACACACTGCAGAATATCCATCCCTTAGTCGCTCATCTTCTACGTTCAGCCAGTCTTCAAATACACACTTCATCGAGCGAAGACTGCGTCATTTTTTACTTTGGTAGTTCTTATTTTGAGATCCATTTGCTCCTTCAGTTTCTTCTTTTCTTCTAAAACACCCCTTATTGATCTTCTTAGAGTCCCTGTCTACTTTCTACCGTCATTTCATATTACACAATTATTCTTTCCTCTCTCACCATCTTCCTGTCATCCCATACGTGATCTTCCCTGCCCACACATTCAAGAGTCCACGACGTATGGTCCCGTTTCCTTTCTGGTACGGGGTATTGGGCAGCATCCCCATGCCCCTGGCCATTTATTGACCCTCCCACTACGCAAGATGGCGAGAATGTTATTATTTTCCCGGGATTCTACAACAGTGAAGGTGTGGCTGTCATTGGCCTCATGTAAAGAGATTCCTACACACTGAATGGGCCATTTCTTCGCTCCAAGGAGTCCACAGCCCGTTTCAAGGTGCTCTGCTGACCTAGGGTACAATGTTAATTGTACATCAAACCTTCGAGCTTTCTATATACATAGATAGATAGATAGATATGTGTGTGTATGTACAATGAGCTATACACCTTATTCATCCGCCTGGAATGCCTCAAGGTGGGGCTCCCTTTAAGACATCCAGTGATCACTTTAGGATATGAATGCTAGCAGACCCCGAGTGGAATAAAAAGGACGTGCCTAAATTGCTCTGCCTATCACAGAAACCGAACCCTGGCCCTCTCGGTTGTAGGATAAATACATGTACTACTAAATAAAAGTCCTTCATTGGAGGGGTGGGTAGAGCTCTCGGCTAGCACGCTGTTGGCCCAGCGTTCGACTCCCCGACCGGCCAATGAAGAATTAGAGGAATTTATTTCTGGCGATAGAAATTCATTTCTCGTCATAATGTGGTTCGGATTCCACAACAAGCTGTAGGTCCCGTTGCTAGGTAACCAGTTGGTTCTTAGCCACGTAAAATAAACCTAATCCTTCGGGCCAGCCCTCTCTAGGAGAGCTGTTAATCAGCTCAGTGGTCTGGTTAAAGTAAGACATACTTAACTACTAAATCAAAATTGTTTTAGTAGTAGGCTACAAAGATGAAACATATACTTGTATGAGTAAGCGTTTCACAGACTATTCCAGCTGCACAAAGGATGCATCGCACTGCCTTTTTTTATCTAAAGCGAATATGTCACGCATAAAACTCTGGCAAGAAAAATTAAATATATTCAGATACCCAAAATGTTACGAGTAAATCGCTAGTAAGGAAGATAAAAAAAAAAAATACTCAGACACCGAAAGGAAAAAGAAAACAAACAAAGCTCCGGTTGAGACAGGAAAGGCAAACAACAATTCCGCTTCCAAAACGATGCTGGACTTTCGAAGTGATCAACAGGGATAGTCTGGGTAAGGAAATGGGGACTGAAAAGTAATTTGATTTTATCCCATCTCTTGGGTAAACTAATTTTCGGGATTTCCTGCCTCTCTCTTCTGTAGTTCTTCTTTCTCTTTCTCTCCCGCGGAAAAATAACCAGTCTAATCTACCTTTTGTTATCGAGCGCTTAGAATTACAAGAGACTGAAAAAATCGTTTCCTATTTTTCCGCGTACAGAACCTCTATATTCAAAGAAATCTTAACTAAATACTGTTTTTAAGCTACGGGACGTCTCTCCGAAAAGGGCTATGTATTTTCAGGCAAGTTATATAGACACACGGATGTTTTCAACGAAAATATAACGCAAAAAATTCAGGCGTTTGTCTGTTAGACGAATGGGTGAAAAAGAGTTAAAAAGCAATTGTATTATGCAAAACAACTTGTCTGAAATATCTTACTTATCTACCGATGATATACTTATTTGAACAGAACTGTCTTCAGAAAGGTGCCCAGAATTAGAATCGTCTTCAGAGAGATGTCCAGAATTGGAATTGTCTTCAGAAAGGTGTCCAGAATTAGAACTGTCTTCAGAAAGGTGTCCAGAATTAGAAAAATAAGTAATTTTACTAACAGGGAACAAGCAGAAGTAGTTGGGAAAAGTGAAAGTGAATTTAAGGTTACGGAAATGGTGTTGCACAAGTTACCCTGAAAAAAAAATAACAAAAAATTATGTTTAATAAGCGCTTGAAAGAACCAAGAGGTACGAAGAAAGCTGCCACCTTGGTATAGAAGAAAACAAAGGAGAGGGGAGAGTAAGGTGTTACTGGTAGAATATACAAATCATCGTAAGACGAGTAACAGTTCAAACTAACGATAAATAAAAGACACCAATTGATAACTGATATCTTGTTCACAGTAATGTTCATTCATTAAACAGACTTTATTGTGTGTGACTTTAGTTTACAGGGAAAATTAAATCATTTTATTTTTTAAACTAGCAATAACAAAATAAGACCAGAATCAGTATAATTTTTCTATTCTATGGTATTAAAAAAAGCTAGGGAATACTTAATATTTATTTATCGGTATTGCTTTTAGTTCTCTGTAAAAGAAAACTACTGAGATGGATTTTAGTCTGTCCGTCCGCGATTGTTCTGTCCGCCCTCAGAACTTAAAAACTACTAAGGCTAGAGGGCTGCAAATTGGTATGTTGATCATCCACCTTCCAATCATCAAACATACCCAACTGCAGCCCTCTAGCCTCGGCAGTTTTTATTTTATTTAAGGTTAAAGCTAGCCATGATCGTGCGTCTCACAGCGCTTTCCAGAGGCGTCGCCGACGCACCTACACTTGACCGCATCTGGGGAGCAACTGAGGTTGCCCAGTCGTGCTGAGAGTTTCACGCTATACAGAAAACTCGATTGCGCCGAACAAACTTCGGCGCATTTCTTACTTGTTCATTTTTGGAGATGGTTATTCCTATATAAATTACAATCTAAAGAGGGGTTCAGCAGACGAACTCCATGGCCATCTTTCAGAGCAGGAAAACGAAAGAACGCACGCAGTATCTGATGCCATGAAACGAGGTCTCATAAATTCATAAGTTTTCCCTCTGTTGACTCTCAGCAAATACCCATAAATCTGGCCACGTATGATTTTCTCTCCTTTGTCAGTGCTTGCATGGAACGCATCGAAGGGTGCGAAAAATAATGTTGGCAAGTCATTAGCCATTTCGTTTTTGTGCATTCTCGAGAGACACCGACTCTCAGAGTAACGTCAAAGAAACGGAAGAGGTAAGTCATGAGATAAATGAAATTACCAAGCAATAATAATAATAATAATAATAATAATAATAATAATAATAATAATAATAATAATAATAATAATATGTAATAAAAATCCACATTATATAGTATATATATTACTATGTAAAATAAACTATATAATCGTGGATTTTTGTTACACAGATTGTTTTTCACGAAACTGTGAATCTCTTAGCAATAATAATAATAATAATAATAATAATAATAATAATAATAATAATTATTATTATTATTATTATTATTATTATTATTATTATTATTATTATTATTATTATCGTAATAACACCGCATGATATGGAATATTATAAAAATGTCCGACTACCCGGTCTTATATCTTAAGCAGGAAGAGATTATTTCTTTTTTTATTTACTGATAAAACCTATGAAATGGGACGATTACATTTCCAGAACGAAATAACAATGGGCACTCCACTTCACTTAATTGCTGTTTAATTACATCGCAACCACTCACCACAACCAACAATAATGGCTTCACTTTATGATTAAGAGCTAACCGTTCGCCGGCGCTTTATTGCGTTGTATGTTTATTTCGAATTACTTGACTGCATAGGCGGCAGTCATATACAGATTTGGTTTGATTTGGTTTAATGAAATTAAAAGGTTAAACGTTTTAAAGTCCTCCTGGGCCTCGCAAGGCTCATAGGGTCGGCGCTGAACTCCGGTTTCTTAGGTCGACAGCCAGTGGGAGGGAGAAGTCCCCTTGCCTAAGATACGTGGCCAGCGTGTCGCTAGGCCCTCTGTTTAACCCCCCAGACTGAGGGCTGGTACCTATTTTCTTACTAACCCTCTCGAGTTTTCAGACCGCTAGGTTGGCGGGCCACCAGGTTTATGCAATGGCTCCATCCCCAAGGCACCAGCGAGCGGCGAGATTTGAACCCCGGTCTTCTCGACTGGTGGGCGAGAACCTTACCACTTTTTTTTTTTTAATGAAATTAAACTAATGAAATTAAACAGTGAGCTTTCGTATTTTACAAACAATAACCGCAGAGTTTTTGTAATTACGATTATCACTGCAGAGATCCATTTCTCCCTTCCCCTCGTTGATAAACAAATAGCTCTGAGGGTGTTGCCTTTCTCTTTC
>NC_089752.1:114697956-114705456 GCF_040412425.1 Macrobrachium rosenbergii
AGTACCGCAATAGGAGATTCTGAATGTGCAGTGGAAATAGGTTATTCTGCTACTGGATATTAATTTTTCCAGGACATGCAGCCGGCATAAACAAAAGTAACAAGGTAAACTTTCATTTCAGCAATACCATAAACAGAATCCTCGAGACTCATAAACAATGAAGTTCTAGCTGAAATGTTCTTTAAGTAAAGCCGGATCGTTTTATTGCGTGTTTGTGTATTCAGTATTCAAGAGAAAGCATGAACAAATATGAACGCCAGTCTCCGATATTACTGGCTTTATACAGTGGCTGACAAACCTCAGTGCAATCTGTGTTTCATAATCAGCTGTGTTTAATGAAACATTTTCCATCTTTTATTCTGTGCCCGCATGGTATGTCAGACTCATTTTGGTTTTACGTGA
This sequence comes from Macrobrachium rosenbergii, assembly GCF_040412425.1. Classification (NCBI taxonomy): domain Eukaryota; kingdom Metazoa; phylum Arthropoda; class Malacostraca; order Decapoda; family Palaemonidae; genus Macrobrachium; species Macrobrachium rosenbergii. Next base: position 114,698,359 of record NC_089752.1, read on the forward strand.
AGCATATTATGAATATTTTAAAGGCACCATTTTACTCCGGAATATGAAGGCTACTAAGTAAATGAGGTTTGCTGTTTATTTTTTTCTTAACTTAATATGAAATTCAGGTATTTCGTAAGAGACTGTTAGGCAATTTAAAGGTAATTAGGAATAGATTATAAACCATTATAAATCTGGCAGAAGAAATAATGGGTTTAGCCGAAGAGAGTGTAAAGAGAGATCTTCCGACTAAGAATAAAGAGAGGAAGGAAATTTAGATCTCAGAGGATATCTATTAACATTAGCATTGAATGATATACCTGTCAGTTAGTCGACTGTTGTTATTCTAAACCTGTATGGAAGAGAGCGTGGGTCTAGCAACCGCATCCCAAAATACATAAAAGCTAACAAATCCTGATATATATGTGTATATATATATTTATAAATATGTATGTATATACATATATATGGACATGTATACATGTATATACTATATATGTACATATAAGTATATACATATACATACATACATACATACATAGTATATATATATATATATATATATATATATATATATATATGATTACAAACACTCTGACACATATAGATTTACATATCTCAACTAAAGAGAAAAATGAAATACTGGGTGTAGGTCCTGGCCGGTTTCAGCTTTATTTCTACGTCACTAACTGCGGACTGATACACAGTGGTAGAAATTCGCAATGCGTATCCTAAAGGGCCAGCGCAAACAAACTTCACACATGACAGGTGCCAGGGATGGAGCCATACCTCATTTGTGCATTGGGTCAGGTACTCTGTTTCCAAATCTGATTACATTTTTCCACACACGTCTGCTAACTTCCTTAAAATCTAAACATCTTACGTGTTTCTTTTGAAATTACAGAATCGAGTTTGTACATGCCTAGACTGATATCATATATTTGCGAAGTCTTTGTTTTATAAAACTAGGCTCAATTATGTTTCTTTCCAATGCATAATTAGAATAAACTATCTTTTCCGTCACTGTCCTATTGAATGTATGATTGTTTCCACTGAAATGTACAAAATTCCAGTGTTCACCTGTGCAAATGTACACATTTCTTTCTCCTGTTCTATTCTCTTTTCTAAAGAAATATCCAAAATGTTTAAATTTTCAGTGAGGTACTAGACTTGTATGGAAAAGGGATAATCAGATTCGTAAACAGGGTTCCTGACCCAAAGCACAAATGAGTGTATGGTATCACCCCCTGGCACCTAATGTATGTTCGTTTGTACTGTCCCTCTAACATATATATTGTAAATTTGTACCACTGTTTATCAGTTCTTCGTTACTGGCGAAGAAGTGAAGTCAAAACCAGTCACGACTACACCTCTTATCTAATCTAATCCCTTTGGATAACATACATATATATATATATCTGTGTATATGTGTGTATACATATATATATATGTGTGTATATATATATATATATATATATATATATATATATATATATATATATATATATATACATACTGACAAAGAAAAAGAGAGCACGGAGATGCCGTGAGCAGAAATGAAAACAGCTCTGTTTTTAAACATAAGGCAAAAAAGTCCTCTGCTAAATTTGAAAATATTGGAAAATTAGTAGCAATGTTTGACCAATAAACGAAAACTTCGTTTACATATATATATATATATATATATATATATATATATATATATATATATATATATATATATATATATATATATATATATATATACAGCAGTATACATAAGAATTCCCAATAATTTTTCAAGACCCATTTACCAATGAAAGCTTTGAAAGCAGGGGCGAAATAAATGAAACAAGCACCCTCCCCCGCCCTTTTCTCGGTGATATTGAACCCCACCACGTCCGATGGAAGAAAGATGTTGCACCATACCCCACCGTGCTATGGAGAATGAAAAGTCTTCATATATACGAAGTTCTCAAATAATAAAATTCTCCGATCGACCGTGATAACAATTCCCAATAACAAGAGAGATAAGTGACCTCGATTTTTCTGTGCAACCGTCAGTGCATTCCAAACCTCTTTTCTAAAGCGAGGGCGATCAATCCATCAGAAGAAAAGTTCAGGTCGTTGCGGAAAAGAACACTGGAAGTTTTTAGTTCTCTGAAACGAAAACTATTGTGCCGTCTTTGTCTGTCCGCCCGCACTTTTTTCTTCCCGCACTTTTCCTGTCCGTCCTCAGGTCTCAAAAACTAATGAGGCTAGAGGGCTGCAAATCGGCATGCTGATCATCCGCCCTCCAATCATCAAACATGCCAAATTGCAGCCCTCTAGCCTCAGTAGTTTTTTAAAATTTTATTTAAGGTTAAATTTAGGCATAATCGTGCATCAGGCAACGATATAGGCCAGGTCACCACCTGGCCGCGGTTAAAGATTCATGGGCCCCGGCTCGTACAGCATTATACCGAGACCACCAAAAGGTAGATCTATTTTTGGTGGCCTTGATTATACGCAGGAGAAACTTCCGCAAATTTTTTTACTTGCTTTTCCTTAATATTGAATTATTTTATCTTACCGATATTTTTGTTTTGGTTCAGTGAGGTATAATGGTTCGTTACAATTTCAAACTTCTCATAGACCAAATGACTTTAATTTACATTTGTGCGTTCTTGATGTGAACTGTATCTTTACTGAAACTGAGGCAGAGGTGTGATCGGCTTAATGTTTCATAACGACACAGGATTTCTGTGAATATTCTGTAGGGCATTCACTCAATCGACTGAATAAATATTATGTAAACAAATAATCTTTTCACACTTCTGCACTGCAGAAATGCACAAGAGAAGACAAATATACGCAGAAATGTTTTAGTGGAATAAGAATGAAAAGAGGAAAGGGTTCGAAGGTTAAAGAAAAATAATAAAACTGCAATGAGAATGAAACCAGTTGAAATACATGGACGCTCTGAAGTCAAGAAAAATAAACTATAATAAATCGTAAATAATTTAGATAAAATGATTTTATTTTCTTAGCTGCTACTTAAAAATACTGAGAAATTCAAAACTAAAATGCTTTCGTTTTGAATGTCAGTTAAAAGATCTGACAGTTTTCAGATATACTACGCCGGAGAAAGTAAGATTTATGGAATACTCTGAAGCCCGGAGGTTGTGAATTCATCCCTGACTTACGTCACAGCTCCGTCTCGTCATAATCCAACAAAATCCTACGCCTTCTCTTCATCCTTCGCTTTCATACTCTTGAACATCCTTCTATGATGCGATGAAACGTGATCCCAAGACGAGACGCTCGTTACTCCATGCAGCTACGTTGTTCCTGTTAATGAACCAAAAGGCAATTTGTAGGAATACTCCCGGTAGGGAACTAGTGCCGTCAGTGCACCTCATGCGGTGCTCTGTAGGCATTACTTAAGGTTCTTTGCAGGGTGCCTCTCTTGGACCCCTAGCTGCAACCCCTTTCGTTCTTTTAACTGTCCCTCCTTTCATATTCTCTTTCTTCCATCTTACTTTCCACGCTCTCCTAACAATTGATTCATAGTGCAACTGCGAGGTTTTCCTCCTGTTACACCTTTCAGACCTTTAACTGTCAATTTCTGTTTCAGCGCTGAATGACCTCATAGGGTCCAGTGTTTGGCCTTTGGCCTAAATTCTACATCCAATTCAGTCATGATGCCTGCCCTTTGGGACGACAGATACAGTCATTTATCTTCTTACGATTTCCTGCTTGACTCTCCAAAGTGAGGGTTCTTTTCTTCTCTCATTAAGATGTCCAGTTTTATACTCTCTCTCTCTCTCTCTCTCTCTCTCTCTCTCTCTCTCTCTCTCTCTCTCTCTCTCTCTTTGTTTTGTTTTTAGTTTTTATTCCCAGTGAAATTATGTAGAGAGATATGTTGATCCAAAATCAATTCCTGAATATGTAGTATTATGGATTTACTTAAATAGAATAGAATACCTTCAATTTCTTAAGAAATTCTACTACCCTTTAAGACAAGGGCACAGATTCTTGTCACAAATACAACCATTTCGGAAGGTGTTTACCAGTTGCCATGAAAACTGATGTTTACATCGAGTCACGGGTCAAAGTAGGAAACTAGAGCCAAGACAATAGACAATTTAAAGTCTTTACTTGTGGTTTTCGTCAAATCACTTACAGTATCAGCACATACATAGGAATGCATTATTTTAGTATTATTACGTAACTTTGATGAGTAATAGCAAAATAAGGTCTCTGAACCATGGAAAAACAAAAAATAACATAGAGGTCTCGTTCAACTAAGATTGGCTACAATGCATCCTTCCAATTCAAAAACCTATTAAAATGGCAAACAAAATAAACTATGTATACAACGGTAACATTTAGCATTCTTTGTGCCAGAAACAGAGTTTTGTATTTGACAGCATTATAATCATCGTGAATACAAGATTTATCATCCTTTTCAAGAGTCGCTTTGAAGATTCAATTACCAGTGACATGTGGCAACAATATCACAGTGGTAATACAATATATAGAAAATAACAAAAGCGATGAACCATCGTTGTTTCTGATGACACCATTAACAGAAACTACAGCACAGTATTTTTCCCTTCAAAAAGAGTTGCATAAAGAGGTTCCTCGAATGGATTATAGCCTCAGAACCCACAAAACAGCCGAATTTTTTTTTCTTATAGTGAAAGTGGGTTCCAAACGTGATTAAAACTTTTATTTAGGAAAAATACCTTTCAAACTTTGGGGATTTCGTCGCAAAAGTGGAGGAACTTTTTCAGCGGAATCTTTATGATGTCATGTAGTAGTGGTATAAGAATCAACTTTTGGTTTTAGTAAGTCGCCTTCCATCTTAGGCCATAAACTATGAAAATAAAGGTGCCCTATGCTATTTCGGGAACTAGGAAAGTAGATCGGTGTGAGAGAGAGAGAGAGAGAGAGAGAGAGAGAGAGAGAGAGAGAGAGAGAGAGAGAGAGAGAGAGAGAGAGAGAGAGAGAGAAAAAAACGATATTTTTCCCCAGTTCTCAAAAAAACCTATTTGTATACCAATTAGGGTTTTCACATCCCAATAATGGACACTATAGTTAGATAACAATTGCACTTCCTTGCACCTTTGTTGTTATAAAACTTGAAATGTATTGTACGATTTGCGCTTATACACACACACACACACACACACACACACACACACACACACACACATATATATATATATATATATATATATATATATATATATATATATATATATATATATATGCAAACGCATATACATGACTTTCATCTTTCAAGAATTGGTAAATCGAATTAAAGTCTTCGTAATTTATTGTGCTTAATGCACACACTCACATATATACATACACACACACACACGCACACACATATACATATAAATATATATATATATATATATATATATATATATATATATATATATATATATATATATATATATATATGTATGTATATATATATATATATGTATATATATAATGTATATATATATATATTTGTATATATATAACATCATATATAAACTGTATATATATATATGCATATATATATATATATATATATATATATATATATATATATATATATATATATATATATATATATATATATACATATATATAAATTACGCCAACCATTCGTTTATCATTCAATTTGCTTGTTATTCAAAAGGCAAACTGTTCTCTGTGATAACTAAAGTTAGAGGTTCAATAGCCACTTGGTAATTCCTCGATGAAGAAACCTTGAAAGGAGAATTGCTAACTTTAATTCTGACCTCAGTTTAAGTCATGTTCCATTAGGATTACACTTACGCAAGCACACACGACTCCATTGTCACCACCAACGCAGGCATAAAGGATTAACCAGGCCTTTATTTGGCTTCTGTGATAACAATCAAGTATTCATCTCAAAGGTGGAACAGTCTGTTTGTGACCATTCCAGCAGAAACAATGGAACGCAAGTCAATTACTCACCATGACAGAAAATAGTTTTGCCAAAGATTAAGCTCTCAGAAATAATACTAAAACCGAAACTGACCTGATCTATGAGAAGCACTGAAACGTAAGTCCTTTCTCCGGCAGCTTCTCTCATCATAAAATCAATGTTCGTGCTCGATACAGGATCACGCATGCCTTTGGTCTGTAGCTAAATAGTGTCAACGTTATAATTCTTCTAAAGGGAATCATTTATACCCTTGAGATGAAAAGTAATAACTGCAATAATATTCTGTTTCCTATAGAATTAGCCTGGCAAAACACATTTCTCATTTCAGTGCAGGAATGTGACAATGGAAAGTCATACGATTACAAGTGAGATCTAAGGACGCATTCATTGGAATACATTGAGTGTTGAAGACAGGTAAATTTTATGTACTCGTACCTTTCACATAATAAAAGTAATGAAAGTAAACTCTTTCTATTTTGGCATCATTTGGTTTCTGCCGAGAGCTGACTTCGATTTCAAGTTGATAAAGTTTAATATCGTGTGACAAAAACTCAATGAAATATATATAATTTCTTTTAGTATTAGGAGAGCAACGTATGATAATAATATATCAGACAAAACAAGTAGTTGTACCGATATATCTTTTTCTTGGTTTATTTCAGAGCTTTCTGCATTACGAGCAAGAATTTCCATTTTAGAATGCTGAACAGTTGTATTTACTCAGGAAAAATAAGAGAAAAACCATTCAAAAGATTCCCATAATTTCCAGTCCTAATTGTACTTCACTTTCATAATTAATACGTTTATTCTTACTTCCCTCAAAGTATATAAGAATTTCTAGTATTATAAGTGCTATACTTTTACCAAAGTTAAAAAAAAAAAAACCGGTGGTTTGGAACGACTATTTATTAAAAAATTCCCAAGCCTTATTTTTCTTCCTATTTTAAAAGGAAATGTTCACCGAGTTTTAAAGGTTACGAAACCATATAATGCTTCATAATTTCAAACTTAAAATAGCATCCACTTACTACAGTTGAGACCCGCAGTCTAAAAGAATTCAGTGCCTTGCAGGAGGAATCCTCTCTCTCTCTCTCTCTCTCTCTCTCTCTCTCTCTCTCTCTCTCTCTCTCTCTCTCTCTCTCTCTCTCAAGACACATAAAGATTTAGATGCTATCGAAGAAATG